>NW_005434660.1:178767-290839 GCF_000315625.1 Guillardia theta CCMP2712
TCCTTCGTCCTCGTCTCTACCCCCCCACCCCCACCCCCCCCCCACCTCTCCAAATCTTCTCTTCCTCACTTCCGCTGACTATCTTCACCACACTCCACACTCACCTTCTTCCTCCCCTAGAAATACTCCAGCTAGAACGACTGACTTCCCTTCTCTCCCTGTTCTCGAATATTTTTTTGTCCCCGTTGACACTGCGTGAAGGGGCTGGAGGTGGCGGAGGTGGCGGAAGCTTGTTACCAGAACACTATGAGAGTCCTCTTCCCCTCTGAATGTTGACAAAACATCAAAACGGATTCGACTGCTTTATCTTCCTTCTATCACATCTCTCCCTTTTCCTGCTCTCTTCCTCTCACGCCTTCTCTCCGAACTTGAGCCAGCTTCTCAGCTTCTGTTTCGCTGTCGACAACGTTGGGTTGTCAGGAAGACAAGAGTTGAAACCTGCCAACGGCGCATCAGCAAGACAAGGCAAGGATACAGATCTGACTATGTCAGTGAGGAAGGTTGGTGGAGGAGAAGGAGAATTGAGTGGACAGGCTTCGAAGCAGGCAGAGAGGATGAGGAAGGAGAAGGGGAGGAAGGAGGAGCAGGAGCAACAGCAGGAGCAGGATGCAAGGGAAACGAGTTCAAGGAGTCAATAGGGACGCACCGGCGAAGTTAAAGAACATCTGCCTCCTCCTGCACCATTCTCTGATGTCCCGCACCCCCACCTGACTTCTTCGAGCCCCTCCAGGAACAGGGAACCTAGCAAGAACAGTGATTGATGACCTCTCCTTCTCCTGCCTGTTCTCCTTCCTTCCAACAGCTCTTCTTCACTCCTCCTTGCTCCTCTCCTCCACGTTTTGAATTTCCTTTCCTCATCACCTTGCACGGAAGGCTGAGTCGAGAACAACTTCTTGGCAGCAGTTCAACTATCCCGGGGGTTACCTCCACTTCCATTCCATGCTCACAATACCTTGATCGAGGAGGCTGCTAGTTCCGCCATCATCAGCTCGATCTCCTGCAGCAAACTTTACTCTTCCTCTTCCATCTTTCTCCCTCCCCTTATCTCATCCCACCTGCTGCTGCCATGGTCGTAAAGACATACTCGAGGCGTCTCCTTCTCCTGCCATCTCCTTTTCTACCTCATCCTCTGCCATGCCGGACCTGAGAAAAGAAGCCATTGTCATCCTCCTGATCATAGCATCATGTGACAGTTGCGAAACATGTATCATCATCATCATCATCATCATCATCATCATCATCATCATCATCATCATCATCATCGTTATCTCCATCTTCGTCATCATCGACCACACCCATACCCATCAAAGTCTCCATCAAGAGCACATGTCACAAGGAACAACCTTGAGCTGCCACCAGTGCTTGCCTCCTCCGCAACGCCTCCATCCTCCTCCTCGTCCCTTATCGTCGCGCTGTCAACACAAGGACCAGCGGGGTAGAGCCTCCTCATCCTGCTGCCCCCCGTTCGACCAACCTGGACTCTCCCCTTGCCCTGTGGCTTCTCCTCCACTACAACAGGATCTTCCCGGCTTTCCCCCATCCTTCCGACAGCACTCAGCCCATTTCCTGAGTTCTCAACAACTTCCTCCTCCTCCCGCTCCTCTTCACTGTCAGGGATGCAGTCGATAGATGCATCCAGCCGCGTGCTCTCTTGCGACGAGCATTCCTCTCCTGCATGCCGCTGTTGATAATTCCCCTCCTCGTTCCTGCCATCCGCGACATCCTGCATGCTTTCGTCTATTCTCTCCTCATCACGTTCCTCCTCGCCCATGTTCAGTTTCTTCAATCCCTCGCAAAACTCCAATGTCTCGCTCTCGTCCCCACCGGGCTCTCTCGCGGGACTCTCACTTGCATCCTCCATACCTAGCCCCTCATCATCTGTGATTCCCTCGTCCCCTTGCCCCTGCTCTTGATCTCTTACTTTCCTCTCTTCTCCATCGGTGGTGGCCCTCAGCAATTTTCTCACACTCTGGGCTTCGCGATGGTCTAGCATCGATCGGCATCTCGC
This sequence comes from Guillardia theta CCMP2712, assembly GCF_000315625.1. Lineage (NCBI taxonomy): Eukaryota > Cryptophyceae > Pyrenomonadales > Geminigeraceae > Guillardia > Guillardia theta. The sequence continues at coordinate 180,776 of NW_005434660.1, forward strand.
CTCCTGCGGCGTCACTGCAGCATTTTCTCGCTCTCCTTGAAGTGAACGATGAGCTGGGATGGTTGAATCTGGGTCGAACAAGTGACTTCCCCGTTCTCCTCCCCCTCCTCCTCTCATGAAGCTGGGGCTTGCTATCTCTATGCTGTAGTCAGATGCGCTCGAAACTTTCCTAGCCTCCTTGCTGCTTGTCTGCTGAGTTTTCGCAATCGAACTGCCCTGCTCCTTCTGTCCTGTTTGAATCCTTCCCGAATCCTGGCATATTGCCTGCGCAAACCTTCCTTCCTTGCATTGTGCGGCTGGCAATCCAGGAGTCTTGAAGGAGCTGTGTACTGAGCTGACCTTAGCAGATCCTCGCAAGAGGAGAGGAGACTCTGCGGTGTTGATGTTCGGGTCTGCATTCTCTTCTTCATCAAGTCGATCCAATTCTTCTGAATCACTCCGATTGCATGATGGTTGGTTCTCCGGAGCCAATGCAGATTCTGCATACATCTCTGCATTAATGATCTCCTCTTTTGATATCTCTTGTTTCTTCCATTCTCCAATAACGTTGTCCACGTATAATTCCCACCCCAAAATCTCCTCCCTCTCCATTGGTGCCGAACTCATCGTTGGAATCGAGTGACGTGGTAGATCAGACTTTCAGCCTAGTATCAAAGGCTGTACCGAGTCCTATCGTCAGTATCCTCCTCCTCCTCCTCCTCCCTTGCCGCGCTCCTCGCGATCTTTGCTGCTCCTACTCAAGATTATCGTTTGCAACGGCCATTGCCGCCCTGCTTTTGATTTTCGTTTCTTTCTTCAGCCGACAGTTACAGCAGTTATATCGATGCTGGGCACATTGATAACGGTTTTTGGGGGTGGCGGTTACAATTTTCGACTGGACCCTACCCTTGCGCCCAAGTTTTCTAGGATTTGACAGGGGGGGTTGCGCCTATGATACATCTACCCCTGGTGATTAGACCCAAACATCCGGTGGGGTCATACTTGCAGGGAAGGGTACACTACCCTACCCCAGAGCTCTATCCTATGGCACAGCTATATCTTTGTACCCCATCATTCCCATCAGAATTAGTTGAAAACATAGGTAGGGTGAGAAATGGAAAGTCAAACAGAGGGGGTAGGGAGAAGTTGAGAATGTACCTTGGGGTAGGTCAAGTGATTCCAATGGGTGGGGTTATCTACCCTACCACCTAAATGTCTGCCCCATTTTCATTTCCTTCCCATGTTGTGGTCATACAAGTGTCGGAGTAGGAGGTGGGGGGCGCTATTCCACATGGGTAGGGGTGGGGCGGCCTGGGTACGTGGTCTGCGCAGGCAAATCGGGGAGGGGTGGGTTCGCGAGCGGGAATGTCGGCGGGAGTGGAGGACAACAGCGGCACGATGGTGAGAAAACATGAAGGAGAGGAGATGAATGAAAAGGAAAGAGCATGTGAGAACAACATTGCATGACACTTATGGGGATGAGGAAGCAGAAAGCGAAAGATAATGATCAGGAAAGATACAACAATAGAAACAGGTTCACATCCAAGCACTCTCAGTAGCAAGGTTTGAGCATACAAGACTGCAGGCATGATTGCCGAACTCGACCGCGAAATATACACAGCAGTAGTGCTGAAATCTAAGGAGATTGAGAAAGGAAAATTCTGGGTAGGCTGTTGCACAGGAGGGTAGAGAGGGCCCAAGTTGAGCTTGGGCGGCAAACAAGAATGGTGATGGCCACCTTGAGAAATACATTTGGAACAAGCTATTTAGTTGGATGACAACAAAAGATGATATGAGTCTGAAGATTGGGGCGAATGGGGCCAAACATGGAATATAACTCTCGAACAGCCTGAATGAAAGCAAAGAGGATAGGAAGAGATGGTTTTTCGTTTCCTGTAGTAATCCCTGAGTCTGTAACGAGGAGGTTCCTCGTTTGATTGCAAACTTTAGATGTAGAAGGGCAACTTTTAGAAGTGATGCTTCGGAGGCGTGCCAAACATCTAATGACGTCTTTGATCTAGGAGGCGATCCTGCGGGTCGACTCGCCGGGGTCATTTGAGAAGAAATCTGGCGCACAAGATGCCAGATCAGAACGGACCAGCTCAGATCTTTCTTCTCCTCTACTTTCTAGAATTCCGCTCCTTCCCAAGCTAGAGGTTGCTATGATGGCTTCCACACAGCTTGAGGAATTCCCCTCACCGTCGTCCTACTTTCTGCATGCCAAAATGCAACATGAAAGGGCTCGACAAGATCGGCTCTCTGGTATAGTCGGGATATCCACTGAACAGGTGACTTGTTTCTCAACACGTTTGTCGAATTGTTTACCATATAAGCGCAGAAATCCAGCAAGCACGAACCTAGCTTGAAGGCGCTTGCACGTAGAAGTATATGTCTCGCTATGAGCCACACGGAGAGCTCCGGGCGTGCTCCTAAGACTATCATAGATGAGATACTCCAATCGGAGATCTTGCTGGAAGTGTTGACGTTCTTGGATGCAAGGCATATTCTTTGTGTCATGGCAGTGTGTCGCAAGATGAAGCTGATTGCGGGAAGTAGCCATTTTTGGAGCAAAATCGGTGAAATCGAGAAGGATTGCTCTCGAGTCAATTGGGCAGCATTCAAGTTTCAAGGAGTTTTGAAGAAGAAGAAAGACTCGATGGTTGTGAAATGCGAGAGCCGTGTTTCTGGCAAAGTGATGGTTGTCAAGAGAATCAAGAAGATGCCTTCAGTATCAGGAGACGCCTCAGATGAAGATGAGGCCGGTGCCGATCAAGGCTTCCCTGTCCGTTATCTTCGAGAGGCCTGTCTTCTCAGGGCCTGCAATCACCCCAATGTGATGAAGCTTGAATTCGTGACATATCATGAAGGCCAGATCGAGCTCTTTTCTGAGTTTGTCGGATTGAACGTAGAAGACTACATTTCGAGTCTTTCAGACGAATACTTCACCCGAAACAAGCAGAAGCATGAATGGGTACTTCAGCTGGGCCGATATTTTATGAAACAGGTTCTGAAGGGCATTGATTACTGTCATTCCATCGGAATTTTATTACGAGACGTGAAACCTAGGAATTTTCTGATTTCTTCCGATGGAACACTGAAGCTGACAGGGTTCGTTCTGGCTCGCTTTTCTCTTCTTCCTGAGGAACCTCTTACACAACAAGTTGTGACGCTCTCTTACAGAGCACCGGAAATCATCCTGGGTGGAACCTATCCTGTCTACACGGCACCTGTCGATATATGGTCAGCAGGTTGTACTTTTGCCGAGATGATCACCGGCCGGACACTCTTCGAAGGAGACAGCGAGATCGGGCAGCTTCTCAAGATCTTCAAGCTACTGGGCACACCTTCAGATTGCAACAAGTCATTCTGCTTTGAAGTCCCTTCATATATTGAGCTTCTTCCTCAGTGGCAGCCTCAGAGTCTGAGTGAAAGGCTGGAGGGCTTGTGTGACGAAGGGGTTGATCTCTTATCGCGTATGCTCTTGTACCATCCTTGTAGCAGGATTACAGCAAGGGATGCTCTGAAGCACCCTTACTTTCAAGGGGATCATGTCTGCAAGCAATCGAACTGCTCCTTGAAACGTTTGATTGGCGAGGACGAGCTGACATGTATGCGAATGCCTCAAGGATGTGAGATCAGCAGAGTCTTAGCAAGAGCTGTCGTAGCGGATGCCAAAGAAAGCTGCAGACAGCAAGAAGCTTCGCATCATACTTGTTGCGAAGCACAAGTTTGCAGGTCAAATTGTTGTGATGACAGCTCCAACGAGGCCGCTATGTGTTCCTTGTCGTATCAGAATATCTATCAATCTTACGGTGTAAATATCTTTCAGTCGTTGACCAGAAATGAGGTGAGATTTACCGTGTTTGGCAGCTGTTTTGACAACTGACCACGATGGACGACGCAGGAGAAATTTCTGCCTTGTAATCAAGAATCGCTTCGATGTACGGAGTATCAAGCAGTGCGGAAAGATCTTGTACACTTCATCATACAAGTCATTGATGAAGACATAATGAAGCCAGAGACCTTGTATTTAGCTGTAAATTACATGGACAGGTAAGCTCGATATTGCAGATTGATTTGGGCGTCATGTTATCTCCTTGTGATGGCTTTCTGTTACAGGTTTGTGACCTCCTGCCCACGGGCGCTGCACAACATGAAACTTGTTGCTGTCGCCTGCATTCTCATCGCCTCGAAGCAAGAAGAGCTTGCTCCCCAGAGCGTGTTGAATCTAATTCTCCGAACAGAGGATACCTTTGATGAGGTTTTACCTTTCTTCATGTCATCGTCCTCATCTGACTGGATTTCGAAGGTATTAGGCATGGAAGCAGATGTCCTGCGGGATTTAGATTACTCCTTGACACTTTGTACCCCGTGGCGCTGTTCAGAATTCTACCGATTCCACATCTTGTACGACAGGGAACTGCCGGCATCTCTCAAGAGGTTTCTAAACTAGTCCTCCCCAGATTGCTTGACTGTTTGTGTAGTATGTTTTCTCGGACTCAGCCGCTGCCGAACGACATGTGGAACTTGTCAAGGTCTCCGACTGTGATGAAACTCATTCCTTATAACATGCTTGCTTCTTCAGATATCTGATGGAGCTAGCATTGAGCGAATTCCAAGAGATTTTCACCCGTCCTTCTCAGCTTGCAGCGGCTGCCGTTATCCTTTCGATGCACAACTTTGAAAGGTAAAGTCGAGGAAAGTAGAGTTCTGCTGGAAGAGAGCTTATGAATTTGACAGCGATATCGTGGATCTGTGCTTGCAATCGCACGCAGAAAATGGAAGGCATATAGAAGAAGATGCGACTCTGCCAGTCCATGTTCAAAACATCATCCTGTACAAAATCAGGTGAACTGATGTCGTATCGGAGACAATGGAAATCCCTGACACTGTGAAGCAGCAATCTTTTGAATAGCTCCAGTCACGAAGACAGCAGTGCGTCTTCGCAGTGGTGCGTGCACGAGGCACTCAACAACCTTGTTCAGATCATGTCAAGGTTGCAAAAGTGAGTTTGTTCGTAACGATCCAAACTTTGATCCCACGCTTTCTGCATGCACCTATTCGCTCCTGTACCCCCTCCCCCACTTTCTCCCTCTTCCTCCCTCCCTCCCTTCCTTCGTCACATAGTTGCTGACTGACTTGTATCTACTGTTGTAGGTATCACAAGGCTGTCTCCGAAGACAACCCCACATACCGACGATTCTCTCACACCTCCAATATCTCCCGTCGCCCGCTGCTGCGCTCCTTGCCCAACCTTCAAGTCTCGGAGGGAAGGTTGAAAATCATCATTGCAAGCAGCAACTAAGAGCGAGGAGATGACACTATGTTGGAAGGATTAGAAAAGGTCTACAGGCCGGAGCTCAACTTGTATTCTAGCGGGAATATTTATTGATAGATGATGAAAGTCAGATACGAACGAGATGCGAAGGAAAGCGTGCGTCTGGATGCTCTCAGCTGGGACGAATGCGAGAGTATCCGCAGGAGGGATCATGAGGATTGAGCCTTCTTGTCGTTGCTGCTCGTCATCGAGTTCAAGTACGCTTTGTTCATCGCACTCCGCGCTTGCTGCGGGTCAGTCTTGGCCCGAATGATCTGAGATGGAGATCACTACGATTGTTGTGACTTTCACATCACCGTACCCGGAAGCACCGTGTGACAATATCTCCGATGTCTCTGCAGGAACATCGTCAAGACAACAAGAAAACATCAGCCAAGGAAATGAAGCAACCTCTGTACCCAAATCTGCCACCACACGGTCAGAATGCAATGCACCGGCATGCCAGTCCTCACCTCAACTTCTGAACCTGGAGGGCCGAGAAGCAGGTCAGCTACTCGAGTAGCCGGTGCCTTGTAGACATTGTTTCCATCGATCTTCAACAGGATCTGCGGCATGGGCGTCATGCATAGCGAAACTGAGTTGGTTCAATCCTACATCTCCCGCAATCAACCTTCCTTCTGAAGTGGCTCCAGGGCAAACCTTCACGAGCCATTACATTCAAGGGGACGAGGAGGAGGCTAAGGGAACAACCGTGTGCACGTAGAGGCACCTTTCGCTGTTCATGGCAACGATGATCCCTATCCCAACTTTCTCCTCCTTTGAGCTCTTCGACTGCAAGGTTCTGGACCTTTCCGGCTGTGTGACCCTCTGAGCAGGATTGCCTTCATCCAGAGCTCGGCTATGACCTGGTTTGCTCTCAGGGGGCTGACCCTGTAACCATCGTCAACTCCTTGCCGCCCTCCTCCCTCTCAGATTCAAAACAAACCGACACAGGTCAAACTCTCATGATCACTCCCCAGGGTCACGCACACACACACATCGACGCAAGCATGCTCCCTATAGGAGGCAAGAGACTGGCACAGTGCCCTCCTCCTACCTCCTTGTCTGCTGCCGCCTTGGGCTCGCAGCATCCTATCCGCTGCGGCGTGCATATACCGGCCAGCCACTCCATTCGCCCTTGCACCCCTCAGCGTCGCGCTGGGCAGCTGAAATATAGGAAGCCTGTGATTGTGAGCGCGACTTGTTTACATTTTAACAATCATTTTTAGACTTAAGTAAAACAGTGGTACGAAGAATAGCTCATCGGAGAACCAAGAGCCGTTGATCGCCAAAAATAATTGTAAATAATTATAAGTTTTATTTATTTGTAGGGAAACGTATCGGTATTTCCCGGAAGACTTGGAGAAATGCAAAGTTTTAAAAGTAAAAATTGGTACCAAAGGATCGATGTTTTTTTTTAATTAACATTATTTTAAACTTTGGGGGTTGAAAGAGGACAGCGAATTTCCTTCTTGATTGCCAGCATGCTGTCCTGCCCTGAGTCTTGATTAAACAACCATGTGCATCATGGCGGCCTTGGTTGGGATGAGCGCGGAGTTCCCGGTGAGATGATGAAGCGACGAGAGAACGAGATGAGACGAGACAAGACGAGATGAGACGAGATGAGACGAGATGAGACGAGATGAGACGAAACGAGACGAGACAAGACGAGATGAGACGAGATGAGACGAGATGAGACGAGACGAGACGAGACGAGATGAGACGAGATGAGATGAGACGAGACAAGTAGAGATGAGATGAGAGTCGATATACGCGAGGGGAGTCGAAGAGGGATTTGGGATCCAAAGGAGAGCAACATATCACGACAGAGAGATTGCAGTAGAAGACTAGAATAAAGGCAAAGACTCGGATATGAAATGCTCCAGTATCAATTCTTTGTTGGGAGATGACAGGACTTGCTTTGATGTATGGATTGCAGTTCATCTTGGTTCATAATCGCGACGAGGACTGGACAAGGAAGACTTTCGATGTGCAGGACAACGGAGCTGTCATAGCGGCGATCGATAGCAGGGCAGGTGCGTCTGCCGAGGCAGGTCGAGCTCATGGTTGATGACGAACAAGGAAGGTGGAACATGGATGGGGTTGCACAAGGAGACTGCTAGATTCGCTGCGCTTACGAATGTGAGAACAAAACAAAAGGTACCCACTCCGTCCAAATCACGGGGAAGAATGGTTCAAGACTACCTCGAGAGAGGGTGATGCTAGAAATGCAAATGTGTACGAAGAGAAGTTTAAGATGACTCTTGACAACGCAGAAGCGAACAATGGGAGGACTACTATGCTTATCACACGTATATGCTCATGAGATGCTGGTGAGATACGGAGTTGACTCTGCGAGACAGGTTGCACTGCAGCGATATCAGAGCAAGGCAACATGGCGAACCAGAAGTTTACCTTCGCACTTGTGTTCCTACTGTTGGTGGGGGAGAATGCACATGGGAAACTGTGTGTGAACGACTGGACTCTGGACACGTGTACTGTATCAGCAATGAAGAATGCAGAAGTGTAAACACAGCCAACTTCCCGAAGTGCGCCTGGCTCAAGCAAGAGCTTGAGCGAACAATCAAATCGTTCAATGTTGAAAGCAAAGGGAAAGAAGGCGCACTGAAACTTGCAGAAGCGATGAGCATAGCGATGTCCTCTACAGTGAATTTTGCTGAGGTACGGTATATTTCAATCTTATGTTAGCACCCTCAATGCAGAACTTGTCAGGAGAGTCTACCCGATATGAGTTTTAGCCCTCTCACCAAGGAGCAGGAGACTATCTTGCAAAGGGGCCCGTACATTCACGGGCCGAGTGCAGGTAAGAATGAGGTCAGGGAGAGCTGAACATCAGCCGATAGATGCCGGCAGGTTTTGAAAGCTACGGGACTCAGACACAGACGATTGTCATTAGCAGTGCGAGCAGCAAGTCAATCTATTACTTTTGCAGGAGAACAGAAGGTTGTTCCGACAGTATCTGATTTGTTGTCTTTGCTGAAGTTGGACTCGCAGGACTCGATGCTGAACAGGCTCGGCAGACGCCCTTTGCCTGTTTCGAGGTCCAGTGAAGTCAATGCATTACAACTGAGTTTGGCGACATCCTTTACTGGCAGCTCACGGTGAGCCGTGGAAGACTGGTAGACACTGAGCCATCACAACGTCTCCAGTGAACCAGTGCCACTGCAAGCCACTGCAAGCCACTCCACCTAACGTCGATGAGTCGCACTGCCGCACACGCTCAAGTTGTCTACAGCCGCAGTGAGCTGAACTTCGGAACTTGTCCACTGCCATGTGGCGGACTCCGGGCCGGGGCGATACCATGATGCTGAGTCGGCCATCGGCCTGCGCCTGCGCCCCCGAGACTCTCGAACTTGAGAGCTGCTGGGTGACACATGATTCGGCGACTGAAGGAGTCACGGCGAGTTTCCTCCGATTGTACCCAGTCCGATCCAATAATCATGGTACTTAGAACTGTATATGGAACCGAAACTGAATTTTTGTATGAGTGCAAGTAAGAGAGTAATTGTTTTGTGCTACTGCTACGGTACTACAAGGATAGCGCTTGTGTATTGTGGTACTGTCAATCCAAGTAAATTTGTACTGTAATATAATAATATTTTAAATCTGTCGTACCCTACAGACTGTACTCGAAAGATTGACTGAAGTTTCTACCGGCAGTTGACCATGGCAGGGAATAGTGCTGTGTGATGGCATGTGTCGCGCGATGAGCGAGAGCGAGGAGGACATGGGAAGACGGCGAGAGCGACGAACATGAAGACTCTCACGTAAGGAGAGGGAGGTCAGGTTGCCCAAGATAGCGAGTGGGTCATGCGGGAGAGCTGAAGGAACGGATCGAATATCGTTGCTCAAGGCACAAGATCCAAGAGATCAATCCGAGTTGTACAGAAGCTACCGATGAGCTGCCAACGGCGACACACAGACATGATCGACATCAGATGTTGAATCCCGAATAACTCGACACGACGATGTCCAGGTTTCAACTGTCAAGGAGGAACAGCCGCGGGCTGAGATCGCCAACGCCGAAGATAGATCTGCTTGCGCCATCATCCGATATCTCAGTAAGCACAAACCGATTGCCTATTGGTTGTGAGACTGCAGCAGTCACATGACATGGCTGAGGCCATCTTGAACAACTTCAAGGTCAGCTCGCAGGTAAGGAAGCAACTCGACAGAGATGCGGCAGACAGGGTGAACGCTTCTATTCCTCTTGAGTATGCCTGGAGGCTTCGCAACCGCAAAGGTGAGATGGCCGGAGTGCGATGCCGTCAGCTCTGAGTGCCGCGCAGACAAGAAGAGGATGAATGTGACCGCGTTGTGCAAGGCGCTAGAGAAGAACGTCCTGGAGAGACAGATTGAAGACGTTGCCCTGGTGATGTGAAACATGCATGGTTACTTATGAGACATACATAATTGTTTATGAAACAAACATGATTATTTGTCCTCTGAGCCTTATTTGGACAGATCCATGCCGAGTTGTCCAAGACGAAATGCTTCGACTCTTTCAAGGTTCTGCTCAGCAGCTTTCCAGGTGCCTCGATGACTCTTTGTGCAGCTCTCGCCCGAGCACGAGGTCGAGATGTGCAAAGTGGTATCACTGCACACGGTCTCAGAGGTTGGGATGTACGTCGGAAGAGAAGGAGAACAAATCGACCAGTTCTATGTCATGAGTCCGCTGGCTCACAGACGCTCCTCTGACACCTTTGGCAGATCATCATCCAAGGGAGGGTCCAAGTCCAGAGCGCAGCAGAGGGAACTATCAAAATTTTGCATCAGGGCGACTCGTTTGGCAATGATAGTGCTGCCTGCTCGAAGGTAGATTGAGACCTTCTGCCCTGTTTCCTTGCTCCTCCTCCGCTCGATCTCATACATGTCGTTGCAGACTAGCATGTTTGACTACATCGTAGAACAGCCCTGCACATTCTGTCTCATGTCTTCCAGGAACTATTGCAACCGCATCCTGCCCTTGCACTTCGAAGGGTATCATCGCAAAGAGCGTGAGTTCCGTTCAATCGCCGCCTTCAGTGAATGGGAGGAGAAGAAGATATCGGACCTGGTGCAAATAACTTACATTCGGAGGTATGATGTGGGATCAGCAATCATCAGGGAGGGAAAGGTCTACAACGACATCATGATCATCATCAGAGGGTTCTGCGAGATCTGGAAAGTCATTGAGGACGAGGACTTCTTGTGTGAGACGTTGGCAGCAGGGGACACCCTTGACCTTGAGCATGTGCTGTCAGAGGAGCCATGCACTTACACAGCCGTGGCGACGTCCATCGTGGAGCTTCTCGCAGTCAACTGCCACGAGGCGATCGCAACGAGGGAGGAGGAGAACGACAGCATCATCGACAGGGAGACGATGCAGAAGCTGCTGGAGCGGGAGAAGAAGCCCGCCTTCAAAGGCTTCGACCAGTTTGCGGAGAAGCAGCGAGTGTGGAGGGAATACAAGAGTTCCGTCGTACAGCATGCGGTGAGAGAGGTCAGAGGACTCAAGATACCTCAGAGAGAGAAAGAGCACGTGATCGGCCGCAAGGATTCTGATGCCTGGACTTCTCTGACCCCCTTCGGCCGCACGGCCTCCAGCGAACACAACGAGCCTCCTGTTAGTCCCACCACTGCGTTCAGGAGAAGGAACAAGATCCTCAAGAACTTTCTGTTCGGGTCGGAGGAGGGAAGCGGCAGCGGGGAAGAGGCGTCGAGAGGTAGGAAGCGATGTTGGATCAGGAGGAGAGGTGAACTTGTCACTGCGCAGGGAGGAGGGAGTCGTCGGAGAGCAATGTGTCGAGGCAGACATGGCAGCAAAGAGCAAGACAACAAAAGTTTGTCTACAGGTAAGGCTCCGTGCCCTGATACCTTGACTTGACCTTCTCCGCAGTCAGCCAATCATGACAATAGCTGGGCCCGTCTACCCACCTCCAAGGTCTAGCCATAGCATAGCAGTAAACGACGCTGACGTTTGAGACAGAATCGTCTACCGGAAGCAGGCATCAAGCAGAAGAGGGCTAGACGTCGTTATCTAAAGCTCTCGCTGGGATCTGTGACAGCCATGTAACGATCGCTTCGATCATGAAATTTTCTCCTCAGTGTACAAGTTGAATACAATCACCGTCTCTAGCTTCTCTACGAGCAACGTACTCATGCTACTCGCTTCCACAAGGCCAACCCGCCACCTGCAACGAAATGACGACAAGCGCGTAAACAGGCAGCCATGCTCTCACCGCCTCCTCTTGCTGTTGCGATCTCTGCATCTGCCGATATCCAGTTGAAGAAAGGCTTGCGCGACTGCTTGATCAGGTCCATGTTGTTGCTGCTGCCGAGGCCACTCGCCGACCCGATCTCTGCCGCCTTGCCCTTGGGCAGGTTCACCTCAAGGCCCAGCACAGCGATCTTATCAAAGTCAACTGGAACAAGTGAGGGGACAGTCAGAGCACAGCTGCAGCCTCAAGCTCGGCATACACTCCAGCTTGCGGGATTTGAGGTTGAACTCAAACTCGCCGAAGAACTTGAGCACTGCAGTATCCCCAAAGTAGATGCCGTTGGTGATCAGCCCGTTCTGCACGTCGAACCTGGCGAACACATTAGGGCGAGTAATGACGTCAAAAAGCAAGGGACGTTTGCATGGCCTTGAGAGGAAAGTAGTTCACTTTCCTACCAAATCGTTTCTGTGTCTCCTTGGTACCTAGTTGGCACTTGTCAAGCTCTAAGGAGGGACAAGAAAGTTTCTTCACCAGTTGTGAAGATCAGCCTCCATTGGCCGTCCAGGTTGTTGAGAACTTGACGAGCTGTCTCGTATCCCTTACAGAAACCCGTGTTGAGGAAAGTCTTGCAGCAACTCCGTCAAAATACCTCAGAGTCTTCCTTGCACTTCTTTCGCATGTTTTGCTGCAAGGGGTTGTGACTTATACTAGACAAGTCAGCTCCTGTACCTCCAGACTCTCCAGCGCATCGCATACAGCCTCGCTGTTTTCCTGCTTCGTCTCCGCTGCTTTCACCTTCCCCTGAGTCAGCCAGTTTCTCAGCTCTCAGAGCTCAACAGTACCAGCAGGTCGAGAGCTCGGTCGATCGAGCCCTGCAGGTTCTCAGCTCCCTCAGGGTTCGACACAGCGCTCAGAGCTGAAATTCTGTTGAGAGACGCGGTCAACACAAGGGAGCAAGTCAACCAGAGAGTCACGTGAACATACCTGATCGTCCTGCTACCATGCGAGCCTTGAAAGTCGCCCCCACCCACCGCCCTGACTGGGCAGCTGTGAAATCTGCCAAGACCAGCGCTAGGGACCGCAAGGCCCTTGAAGCCCTCGATTGGCACGAGGATTAAGAGGGACAACACAGCTACGTATTTCATCCGAATCATCTGCAATTGTATCGTTAGGGCAAGGAGGGGAATAAGGTAGTTGTATGCGTTAAGATCTGATTCTTATCTCTGACACTTGTTTGAGTTTGCGCGTCTCTTCTCTGAAAGGGTTGATGGTTTTCAACGCAATAGATCACTTCATCTTCGACCATTACATGTTTCGATCACGTCTTGACACGAGCATATATCTCGTCCTGGTTCATTTCGATCTCTGCCCAGTGAATTCCCCTATCGTGATGGAGCACATCGTGCTACTCCAGCTGTAGATCCGTCTACGGCGACTGCTACTGCTCGATCCTGATCCTGCTGAAGCTCATGATCTTCATGCTGCTCATGATGTCCACGTTGTTCCTCACTGCTCGCCCTCTCTTCCTCCCTCCTCTCCCTCTGTCCCTAGCGCCTCATCACCATCATTGCATGTTTATGTGCAACCCTACCCCCATTGATCCTTCAGTACCCTACCCACACCTATCTTTGAGTACCCCACCACATCGAATAAAATAAGAAGTTCCACTTGTATACACCCTTGGGTTGCTAGGCAGCAATATTATGTCAAAATGACGGGTGGTATTGGGAAGATGTCGAGGGTGAACGATGAAGGGGTGGGTAGAAAGAGGTACTTCTGAGTATGGTGGGGTACTGTTGTACCAGTTGTGGAAACAGGTGGGGTAGGATAGGAGGGGGTGCCAAGGAACGCGCATGGGTGGAGCAGGAAGCAGGGAGGATGGGGGCGGCGGCGGCGGAGGAGGAAGGAGGGAGGAAGGATTCACCCCTCTCACTCCTGATAGACGACCTGGCAACATCAAGGTAAACTGCCCAAGCAGCATGCATGAGGAGGCGGTTGAGAAGGCTTGAGTGAACAGTTCGTGTTCTGTGGAGTTCGCCAGAGGAAGTGGAGGAGTGGGGTGTAAAAGGACAGAAAAGAAGACAAGAAATGCGGCTGTATGATGCTATATGTACAATGAACATAAATGGAATGATGGCAATACGATATGAAGTTAGTGTTGGCAAGAAATGGCGGTGGTTGGCGAAAGGTCGGGTGATGGTGGTCTTAGGGTCGTGTCCAATAGATGCTGGACGAGATGGGAGAAGGGGAAGTAAGAAGAGCGAGATACGTAGTATGATAGCTGAAAAGTTTGGAAGAAAAGGAAGCTGAAAAATCAGACGATGGAACTGTCGTGGCCGTGAGCTGCAGTTTGGAGGGGTTGTGCGAACGGTATCAGTTGCTGATTGCAGTTCAGGTTGTTCGAAGTGAGTCGACGGGAGGCAGCAGTGGGGGTCCTCAATCGCCGGGATACCAGACAGAGGACAACACGCTTGAACAGCTGCATGAAAATGACCAAAACGTCGAAACCGAGGAGCAGAATGCTGCTGTAGCCGTCCAAGTGAGAACTGACGAGCCGGAAAAGGAACTTGCTGATTTTGATACCCAGAGTCCTCAAGGAGATCTGAATTCTCCCAACACCCCGAAGGTTGTTGTTAGTGTCTGTCTTGAGATCTATCTTACAAGAGCCGGCAGGACAAGGTGGTATATGGAGCCGCCTACCCCCCTGAGATGGCAGAGATCATGATGCAGCAAGAGCTGCAGAAACGCTCGTCCCATGGGGAGGGCGGCCTGACGACCTTCTCATGGATACGAGCTATGACAGACACTGCTAGTGACAACAGGTCAGAGAGGTCTGGCGTGAGCGTGCTGGCTCTTGTAAACGCGTGCTGCTCACAGGAACGAAGGTGACAGCGCGCCTCAGAGAAATGGGGCAGACAAGAGCGAGGTGGTTGGGGATGGGAGCTCGTCAGAGCAGCAGAGCAGTGAGCATATTTCCTCGTCTGGACAGTCAGTAGCGTCGATCAGACCTACAGGAAACCTTGATCAAGAAGAGGTTGAACCCCGCGAGGCTGTGAATAGCAATGGGAAGTATCAGAGGCGGAAGCAAAAGTTCGATCAAGTGAGTAGCTGCGGTGATGTGACGAAGATGACACTTGTTTGACAAGGTTCTCGGAGCTGCGGTGATAGATCTGGGTGCCTTGCAGGCGTTGTGCTGGAGTGGTTGTCCAGCAGAACACCGGGCGATGACGTGGCGGCTGTTGCTGCGCTACATGCCAGGTAGGCATGCGAATGCTCGAGAGCTATTGATTGAGCCTGCACAGGAAACGCTGAGAGGCGGGAGGATAAGATGAATCGGCTGAGGCTGGAGTACGCTGATGCCGTGGTGCATTATTTCGACAAGTACGACCCAGAGAAGGCTTCGGTATGACCGCTGGATGTCTGCTGGGGTTTGAACCCTGACCCTGGCTTTGGGGCTAGTTGTATGACAAGACCATGTACAATCAAATCTATGTGGATCTTCCCAGGACGAATCCATCCATGCCGCTCTTTCAGAATGAGCAAGTTCAACAGGTTTGCCTTCATTCCTTATCAACGCTCTCGGTTGTTGTGACACGTGCTGTCAGAGTTTGCATAGAATATTGTATGTTTGGGCGATTCGGCACCCAGGAACAGGTTATGTACAGGTTGGAATACATCGGAGCGAAGTACTCTGCCTGACTTTGACACTCATTTGCTATCAGGGGATAAATGATCTAGTCACTCCATTCTTTTTCGTCTTCCTTCAAGAGGTGTGCTGGTACAAGCGACGATCAGGAGTTTTGTGAGTGTTATATGAAAGGTCTCTGGAGCCAAGGAGGCAGACGTAAGGAATGGTGAAGTTATGAAATTTTTAACGCCCAGCCAACAACAAAAGGTGTCCTTGATATCCATCTACTTTGCTGGCAAGGAACACCCATGACCATTGTTTACACCAGGTGGAGGCGGACTGCTATCATTGTTTGACGAACATGCTGGACAATGCTCAGGTTGGAAATATTTCTGTTCTTGCTCTGTCTGATCGTTTTCTCTCAGGACAACTACGTGCTAGATTCCAAGGGAATCCAGGTACAGGACCCGAAGCTCAACCATCGGAGCTCCGTTACGACTAGCTGATCTCTGCTGATCCATGTGCTGGGCAGGAGAAAGTTTTCAAACTCAAGAGGATCATCTCGCGCCTGGATGAGAAACTAGTTCAACACCTCGAGGCCAACGATGTCGAGTTCCTTCAGGTCTCCTTTGTGCTCTCCCGCGCCATCCACCTTGTCACTTCTCGTCCGCCAGTTTGCGTTCAGATGGTTCAACTGCCTCCTCATGCGCGAGTTCTCCATGGAGTGCACCCTCCGGCTATGGGACACGTACGTGGCTGACAAATCCTTCGCCTCCTTCCATGTCTACGTCTGCGCTGCCGTCCTGCTGTCGTTCTCCAAGGAGCTCAAGGTGACAAAGAGCTAGCCAGCTCGACCTGTGCTGACGAGGTGACTCATGTAGGCCATGGACTTTCAAGAGATCATATTCTTCCTCCAAAAGATGCCAACAGAAAAGTGGTAGGATGAACTATCCCAGCTTGTTCACGGTGCTGATTTTTTCCCATCAGGTCTGCTGAGCAGATGGAGATTATTCTTGCTCAGGCATACGCGTGGTGCCAGCAGTTCAGCGCAAGTCACATCTAGAGCAATAAACGTGGTTCTTGCCCCTCACCCGCTTTCGATACCTTGAGTTACAACAACATTCTGGATATGAATTTCACTTCACTTGGTCATCTCTTGGGTGGCAGGAATCTGAGCCAAAATCTCCATCTGGACGAGAGAAGAAGTCAGTCGACTTCGATACGTACACTAGTCTTGCTCACCATGTGATGGAAGGGCTCAATCAAGCTCGTGTCGTGCAGTAGCGATCGCACGGGGGTAACCTCGTTGTTAGCTTCTAGAACACCTTGGAGTTTGGCGACCTTGGCCTTATCTGCCGATGGGAATTCGTCCTTTGTGTGCTGAGCCAGGAGGACGAGGCTCAACAGAACATTTCTTATATCCTCCTTGCTCAGCATGCTCCTGGACAGGAGGGGGATGATACTTTGAACGAAGCCATACTCCACCAGAGAGTTTCGCTGCTCAACGTCCCTTGCCAGTTGCTGCGTGACTCTCAGTGCCCTTGAAAGATGATATTTGTTCTCAGGAAGATGTCCCATGTCAAACGCCTTCTTGTACACTGGCCACTGCAAAACAACATCAGCTCGGTATTGGAAATACAGTACAGTGAGTGTCTACGAACCCATTCCCTTGCAGACTCAGGCAGGTGGTCGAGGAGGATCGAGATGGCGGTCAGGTTGTTCATCTTGGCTATGTTGGGGTCTTGCACACAGTAGGCCATCTGCGCTGAGAGCATGACGAGCGCAACGAGCTTCAGAGCCCCGACTGCCTGCATTCCTACGAGCAAGTTGCTGCGGGCGCTGAGGTTTGACAAGGAAACTTTCAAAGTTCGAGAGTTTGAAAGATTTGCAAAAGGAAACTTTCAAAAATGAAGAGAAACTTTGAAACTTGTTAGTAATGGGACTGGGGGCCATCATGGCAGCGGGCGTATGAAGGCGACTGGAGTGACAATGAAGCGATGCCGGCGGCAAGAAGCGATTGAGATGCTGGATATGCTTCGAAAACTAATGAAGAGCTTGACCAAGCTCTCAACAAGCCCTTCTTTCTTCTTCTCTTCCCTCTTCCTCTCCCTCCTGCTGTTGGATTCCTGCCATGGTTTTGCGGTCACGCAGCTTTCAAGGGCGTTTGTCAAAGGGAGTAGCATCAATCAGTATCTTCACATAAACGGTCTCACACTGCAACATAACATAGCATGCGCTACGAGATGTTCTTTGCTGCCTTGTATTCGGAGCATTCTACACGATGCATCAGTGATCTGTACGTCGCAGGCTCGAAAAACTTCTTCCCTGACGACATATTCGACTACCTCGTTGGAGGTCTGACATCTATCCTAGCATCAAAACATTAGCTCATGACATTCTTGCCGTAGCCGGCTACAGTCGAGATGCTCTTGAACATGTCATCCCCGTGCTCCGAACACCAGCTGCCTTGTGTGTGCGAGTAAACACTCTGAAGACAACCATCGAAGATGTTGATTGCGCCTGAGGTCGAGCATCGCTTCTTCTGACCTCACAGTCAGGTCGAGCGAGACCTGTTGACCTACTGCAGAGAGACATGCAAGTATGAGCCGAGGCTGTACAGGTGCTCCATGAAACCCAAACTTTGTCTTCTCTCACACCTTCACGACAGGCATGAGGCACTACCGGAATGTATCATCATCAAGCCGACGTACAATGAGGAAGCAAGACTCTTCTCTTGATGCTCTTGTCGTCATTCTTCCCTTGTACAGGAGTTGGTGAGACAGCTTGCCGAGGATACGACCTTCAACGACCTCCCCAAAGTGACCCTCCCTCCTTCCCTCCCTCCCTCCTTCCCTCCCTCCCTCCCTCACTCACTCACTCCCTCCCTCCCTCACTCACTTCCTCCCTCCCTCACTCACTCACTCCCTCCCTCCCTCCTTCCCTCCCTCCCTCCCTCACTCACTGCCTCATTCACTGCAATCCTCTCACTGGCTAACAGGTGCTCGTGGGTCGTCTGTGCGGAGAAGCAGTGATGCAAGGAGCGCAAATCTTCGCTCCTGGGATCGCAGCAGCTCCGTACAGCATGAACCAGGGAGATCTGCTGGCAGTCTACGGTAGGCGAGGACAAGGGGGAGGGAGGGCAAGGAAATAAGCAGGAGATGCTGATGTTTAGAGCAGCCGACACGACAGACGCGGTCCAACGAGGAGGCGTTACAGCTGGTTGTGTTTACAGTGAACGTTTTGCCGTGTACTGAACATGTTTGGTGATGACAGGAAAGCAGCCGAAGGCGACTGATGTTGTCATTGACACCTCCAAGTCTGTTTTTCTTGGAATTGGGCGAGCTTGCATGAACAGGTAGGATGGATGTGATATCGAAAGTTGATGACAGTCTTTGTGGTTAGGAATGGAATGTTCGGGAAAGATCCAAGGGGGATCGGGATTGAGGTCGGAATGATCGCATGTCAGCTAGCAAGGTGCACGGCTGATAAGAGCAGCAGATGACAAGCAGGATATGGGACTCTCCTCCTCTATCAGGTTC
The DNA here is from genome assembly GCF_000315625.1 of Guillardia theta CCMP2712. NCBI lineage: Eukaryota > Cryptophyceae > Pyrenomonadales > Geminigeraceae > Guillardia > Guillardia theta. The sequence continues at coordinate 199,460 of NW_005434660.1, forward strand.
GGAGAGGAAGGGAATGGAGAGGAGGGAGCAACAGAAAAAGAGAAAGGGAGGAGAGGAGAGAAGAGAAGAAAAGAGAGAAGAAGAGGATGGAAAGAGTACAGGGAAGGTGAACCTGGGATCAGGTTGGAGGGAGGATGTCTGTATGCTCCAGTCTTTCCCCGCTGCCTTCACGTCCCTGCTACTTGAGCCGAAGAGCGGCGAGCGAGTCCTCGACATGTGCGCGGCGCCAGGAGGAAAATCAACGCACATCGCCCAGCTTATGAAGGACAGAGGAGAAGTTGTCTCGTGCGATCGGAGGTGACGCTTGCAAGGACTGTGAGTGTGCGTGTTGTGATATGCAGTGCTGCTACAGCTCATCAAAGGTGGAGAAGATTCAGCAGCTGGCAACGAGGTACAGCAAGTCTGCATCGTCTCCAAACATGCCTGAGCCTGACAAGGTTGGGACTTTCCTGCATTCGGCCTACAAAGGCAGACGCGACGTGCTCTGTTGAGAGAGGTCAGACCTCTGTCACAGCGAAGGTTCTTTCTCCTCCTCATGTCCTCCCTTCGTAGGAACGATAGAGCGGGAGAGCTTTGACCGGGTTGAGACCTCAGGAGGGAGCAGAAGCATCTGAAGCTGCTTCAGGTCCTCCTCGATCCTCCGTGCTCGGCTCTGGGGCTCAGACCTTCGCTGCGGGTAGCGAGCAACAGGTGCGTCTCCTCAGACACTGCGGTCTTAGCCCCTGTCCTCTCTCTCCCCTCCTCCTCCCCATCCTACTTGTCACCTCCTCTCCCTCTGACCTCCATCTCCTTGCAGCGCCTGGAGCGCGTCCCGATCCTCGAGGCTGCAGGCTGATTCCCTCCACCAACTCCAGCTGTACCAGCGGCAGATGATCAGACAGGTCCGACGACCCCAGCTTGCATCCAGCTGACCTGCGGCATGGCAGGCTGTGATGGCGCTGAAGCCTGGGGGTAGGCTCGTTTACTCGACGTGCACGCTGAACCCTCAAGAGAACGAGGGGAACGTGGCATGGATGTTGAGGTGAGGAAGTGAGGCAGGGGGAGCAGCGGCCTGACCGTTAGGCTGCCAGGAACTTCGACGTGCAGCTAGTTGAACATCCTCTCGCTTCCCTCGGGCTGCATGGCATGAGCTGCCCGGGCCTCGAGGACGACGACGCCCGCAAGGTGACTGACCGTGAGTGCTGGGGCCCGGCGAGGATCTGATGAGACTTCAGCTGTTTCGGTTCGTCCCTGGGACGCTGTTGCAGCTGCAACGGATCGACACTAACGAGGTCAACGGCTTGGTAGTAACCTCAAACGAGTATCGCTGACTGACTTTCAGCTGGAAGACGTCGATCTCTTTCCCGGCTTCTTCGCTGCTTGTCTACAGAAACTTCAGTGACGCGCCGGGCGGGTCGGCAAGACTCCCCGGGCCGAGGCCCGGGCCAGGCCGGCTGCCAGCCTCAGTCAGGCCGGCTCAGGCTCAGTCCACGGTCCAGCACCGTTCAACGCCGGTTCAACCGACCGGGGCCCGGGGGCGCCAGGATTATCTTTAGATTATTTATGGGGCTGCAGCTAAAAAGATAAGATGTAGCCAATAGCCTAGAATCAGTAAAAGTACTACAGTCAAAGAAGCATTATTCGATCTGCTTGTCTTCCATCAGTTTCATTCTCTCCTGCACCACCGCCATGAGTTGCAAAGAAACAAGATGATGGCGCATGCCTGGATGTCTTTCAGGAGGGAGATACTGGTAGACATGCTAGACTCCAAGGACGCGATTCTTTGCTGGATCTGAGATGCAGTGTCAGCCTTGTCATCGAGCACAAGGAAAGAGCTACCGATGTGAGAGTATCGTCTCCAGCATTTTCTTGCTTCATCTTGAATGTCCTCTCCCTGACCAGCCCCGTTAGCGATGATGGATACGCTGCTTACCCGTCGTTCAACCTGGGGAGCCAGTCGTAGCGGAGAGGTCCTTCAGCGGGCCAGACCTGAGAGGAGATCAGGAGCTAAGAAGCGCTAGAGGAAAAGGCAAGACATCACCTGGCTCTTGATGAACTTCTCTTGTCCCGTTAGGTATGAGTTTGCCTTGGACTTGATATAGAGCAGGAAGAAGAGATACCAGCGAGGGTTGTGCTCTTGAAGGACGTGCTTCTCGAAACCGCTTCCGTTCTATGCAAGACAGTCAGAATTGACGGGAAGCATCAGGCCAAGACACACCTGGTCAATCTGAAATCGTTCGAGGTTGCAGATGAAGCATGTGGACTTGAGATCGTTCTCTGCAGTCTCACGCTTGTCTCTCAGCCCGCTGAAGGCATCGATGACGATTCCGGTGATGATGGCAAGCAGCACGTAGATGAAGAGCCACTGCAATCGCGGTCAGCCCTTCATCTTTGTTCACTGGACCACCTGATAGAGAAGATCCCAGACGACTCTGAAGAGGAAGAAAGACGGAGATGATACTGCGTCAACAATGTTTGATGGAAATGTCGGGCTGGTCGTGACATCCCGGATACCATCTCCTCGCATTGCAATGAAGAAATAAGCCATGAAGCACTGAAACATGTTCACACAGATGTAGTTGCCATCTCCGTCTTGATGTATGTCTTCGAAGGCAATCATTCCCAACACCATCCAGATGTACATGAAAACTAGTCCGATGATAAAGGTGTTGAACATCTCCACCGCCTTGAACTTCATGGCGTCCACAACAGTCTTGGAAGAGTTGAAGTAGAATACCTGCATCTCTGTCAAGCTCGTTCCTCGTCAACTCAAATGTCACCTCGAAGAAGGCAAAGATGGTGAAGAGCGGTCCGTTAGTGATGGCCGCAGTCAGACCACAAGCGAAGAAGGCGGTTTCATAGATGAAGGTGCTGGATGTCAGCACAGAGACGAGATCTTGATAGCTTGAACGAGGAATTCTCTTTGTAATTCTCGACCAAGCCCTCCGATGTTTGGTAGCAGGCTGTAAATGTTGTATGGTCTCACTCGCTTCCTCTTCCGCTTCCGCTTCCTCTCCATCCTCCTCCTCCTCCTCCTCCTGCTCGCCGTCCGGGGTCGCCTCAAGATAGCTAGCGAGCGATCCCGAATCTTTGACATCCTTATCGTTCTCTCGCATCTCCATGATGATGACTGGAACATGAGCGATCATGAATGAGAAATACCGGATCGAGCAGATCAGCAGATTGATTCGACACATGTACATCGAGATCTCTTGCACAGATGGAACAACAGTCCGATAGAAGTACTTGTCGTTGGTTGTTGCGCTGGAAAGGCTTGACAGATTCTGGAAAAGCTGGCGAGAGGACAAGCCTGACAAGCTTGTGTTGGGCGGGTAACTCCCCAGTACCATCATCGCATGCAGCAACAAGACCCACAGGTAGGATATCCTGCAGATAAGGCTCCAGCGGTCGATGGCGAACCCGAACCAAGTTCTTCGCAGACGTGACTGAAATTCCTCTCGAGCAACGATCTTGCAGAGGTTCTTGAGGAAGCCTTGATTCTTCTTGTCGGGGTCTTCTCTTTCAGTCTCGTACATCTCCGCATACTCCTTGTCCAGCGCTCCCCCTGCCACACACTTGTCCGGCAGCTGATAGTAAATTCGCTCCAGCCGCCCTTCTCGCTGGATCTCCACGTACGCGGTCCTCTGCTCATAGAACCTGACGGCAGAAGGAGCAGACACGAGCGCGGATTGAATGGTTCCAGTCTGATCGTACTCGATCACAAACCGCATGACAAAGTAGTAGAGCGCGCCCTCCCTGATGATAGCTTCCGACGATATTCCGATCTTTTTGTCATGCAGCTCATAGCAAGAGTTCATCTGAAACACCATTGCAGCCCAGGAGACTGTTGTGATCATCCGCTGAGGAAGCATCTCTCCTTGTACGCCTTCCAGCAGAGCGAAGGAACACGACACAACCGCGAGTTTCAGCCTTGATCGCACCGCGTTCCTCTCCTCCTCTGTCACTTCGTCGGGCATCACCTGGGCTAAGCTTTTCCTTCTCGCCACAAGGGTCTGCTTGTCGATTTCTTCAAACCTGATCTTGTGGAGGATTCTATCGCAGAGGTCGAAGAAGTCAGCGATGGCGATGGACTCTTGGTTGGGATAGTTAGGTCCGTGCATGGTGTCTGCCAGCATAAGAAAACCGCGAATCGCCGCCTCGACCAGCACAAAGTCTCCTTTCTGAAGGGCATCTTTCAGCTCCTGCAAGCAGAGAAGAAGTCAGAGAAGCGCTCGCTAGAATGAGAGACAAAACCAGAGAGAGAGAGAGAGAGAGAGACAAACAGACAGACAGACAGACAGACAGACAGACAGACAGACAGACAGACAGACAGAAGGGGAGAGGGGGAGAGAAGGAGATAGAGAGTACAGGTTCAAGCACGATCTGATATTTGATCGCTTCGTCAAGGAAATTGTAAGATATCTTATTCAAGCTCTGCAATCTGAAGATGTCTTGCAATTTCTTGTTTTGTCCCATGCACAACCTTCGAATCATCTTCATCACCTGATGTCTCATCTCAACAACTAGTTTCCCTTGCAGCACGCGGCTATACCTCTGTGATGAGCATCTGTGACTCTCCAAAAGCTTGCGAGACTGCGCTTTTGCTTCTCCCTCTCATCGACTTGCGAGACAGCATTCGTTCTGCGTTCTCTTGCTTCGCTCGCTTTCGGACATCCTTGAGGCCCTCGACCGCATCCTGAAATATCTTGTTGATCTGAACGAACAGGTGCTGGCTCGACGACGACATGAAGAACTTTGCAAACTGCTTCTGCACGTCAGGGTTTCCGCCATGCAGCAGAGCGTTGGCGAAACTGAGGCAAGCTTGCAGGATGTCGCTGTCGTTGGAGAAGGCGAGAAGGTTGATGATGATGTTTACTCCTCCAAACTTGCTCAGGTTCGCCTGCAGTCTGATGTAAGACGGGTCCGCAAGCTCCTCGTCACTGGGGTCCTCGTTGTGCATGAGGGGCTTGAAGCTTACTTCCTGCTGCCCTACAGACTTGTTTGCGGGGTTCATGTAGATGATCGCCCTCAGCACCTTAAGACCTCTAAGCTGGACACTCTGCTCGCACTTGTTGGAGACGAGGACGCGGCAGAATTGCTGGATGACTGCAAAGTCTCCCTTGTCACGCACAACGCCATGCACAAGAGTCCTCGCGAAATCCTTGAGGGCGTCGGCCTCAAGTATCTCCTTCCTGCTGTCCATGAACCCGCACTTGTCAGCGAGCATCTCGTAGAAGTTGGTCCAGCCCTCCAGGAACTGCTCCTTGCGGCTCCGGGGCGCTGTGTCATCGTCCTCGTCATCGGGGGCCAGGTCAAATTCTTCTCCTTGAACCCCTCGCTCGTTCATCAGCGTCAGAAGCTCGATGATCTGCCTGGACTCCTCCAGCCTGCTGATCCTGATCAGCTTGCGGTTGAGCTCTGTTAGTTTGGATCTGATATCCTGATTCAGATCCTTGCAGATGGAATGCTTGATGACCTCGTCAGGACAAATCTCTGTCTCTTTGAACATTTCTTTCATCGCGCAAACAACTTTGATAAGGTAAGAAAAGTGAGCGTTGGTTTCGTTGTCCTCCGACTTCTTCACTTGGTCGTCCCCCGAGATCGTTGGCAGGATCGTTGTGACATGTTCCGAAGCCGCCTCTATGGAGCTGAGAAAGAGTTCAGCGAGGGACTGGTCGCTCTCGTCGGGAATGGAGTTATAGGAGCTATCGCTTGCTGCGATGACGGACTTGTAGTACTTGGAGGGCCAAACTCGTCGCGAGTTCTGCATCTGCTTGATTGCGAGGATATCGACAGAGGTAAGGTAGATCTCAGTGATGAAGGTCAACCAGGCTGATCTCACATTTTGCAACACCTCGATATCTACCGCCTGTCGGACACCATCGGGCCCCTTATCAACATCTAACAAGTTTGCTAAAGCCACCTCAAACGAGACCTCCTGCTGTATCTTGACTTTGTTTCCAACGTTCTTGCCAGTGGCGCAAGACGACAAGATCTCAAGGCTGGCGATGTGATATTTGATCAAACTCCCGAGCTCTCGTCTGTGCTCTCCCTCCATCATCATCGTCAGCCGATCTTTGCCATACCTCTCGTCCGATATGAGCAGAACCTTGGACTGCCTGTAGTCGCACGTGAGATCAAGAATGGCTTCTTTGTCCTCCATGAGCAGCCGGAGGATCAGGTCCTGGTTTCGCTTCAGCGGAACATTGTCGATGATGAGAAAGACGTCGAAGAACCGGAGCCAGCGAGCGTTTCTCCCATGCCGTTTGATGGAATTCAGAAAGTGCCGGAAGAAGTGCTCCGGGACTTGTGTTGCCAACCTTGCATTGTTCCTGACCATCTCGCGGAGAGTGTCGGCGACGTTTAAGTTTGAAACGCCTACGTGATCTAAGAAGACTCCGAGGAGCGGAAACAACTTCTTCTGCGCTGGTGGATGGTTGCTAGCAAGAGCACGAAGAAAGTTGTAGCACAGCTGAAACAGCTTCTTCCTCCTAGCGACTTTCGCTTCTCCTCCGCTTTGTTGAGAACTCTCGTTGATGGTCAACCTTAGCAGGTCAACCACAGGCTCGTCCAGCTCCCAATTCAACATGATCCGCTGGTTCTTGGCGACGATCTCCTTGGGGATCTGAGAAGAGAGGGTGATGCTGAAAGTGACATGTTTCAGGAGCTTCTCAGCTTCTACATACGCGCTCTCTTCATCAGAGTTGAGAGACTTCTTGAGGTCGGTCAACCTCTCGATAATGTACTTGATCTCGTTGTAGACAGTGACAGCCTCGGGGTAGACTAGCACCTGCAGTTGCTTCAAGTCCTCGATGAACTTGCTCCGCTGAAACAAGTGGGAGATAAGGAAAGACACTGCCTGCTCGGTGAGCGCCACATCTCCCAGCCTCATGACAGACAGGACGGCTGAGATGGTCTCATCGTTTTGGAAGTTGTCTTTCTCATAGACGTCACTCGAGATTCGCTCGGGGCTCACGATGTTCTTATTGAAGATGTTCTTCATCAGCCTCTCGATCTCGTCTGCGTAGGGTCTGAACTTCTCCCTCAGTGTTTCCAATAGGTTCATCCGCAGCGAGAATGTCCTTGAGCCGTGGGAGGAGCTGAAGAGGCGAGAAGACGATTCGATGAGCGGGTTCTTGTCAAAGACGATCTTCCTGGCGCTCATCTTCTCGAATACATCCTCCCAGCACTTTAACGCGCAGGTCAAGCGATAGTTGGCGCGGAGATTGCAGAGACGAGTCAAGAGCTCAAAGCACTTTGATCGAATTTTCATCCTCAAGATCTCCTCTCGGTTCTCGGCGCTCTTGACGTGCAGGTGGCGACTTCCGATCATGCGGAAGAGACCGTCATAGAGCTGGACGATCCCCTTGAAGTTTGCCTTCAGCTCATCTCGATCCTCCACAATGAATCCAAAGTCCACCAGCCAGTCACACAAGTCGATCCAGGACAAGATCAAGTCCAGCTCGCCATGGCTAGCCATGCTCAGATTCCACTCGCCTCGTGCGCCATCAGACGGTTTCTCGCCTTCCCAGGTGCAGAGAGAGTGGAGCAGGTGGTCAGTCAACTTGCGAAACTTGGCCAGGGTGTCCTCAGAGTAGTTTGTTTCCTTCCTGTCAGCGAGGACAGGCGACGCCTTAATGAGCTCCTCCGCATCTTTCAACGACTCGGTCCAGATCCGCGTGTAGGAGATCTGGGGCTTGGAAGACTGAGGGTCCCGATCAACGTGGAAGCGCAGCATCAGCTGGGAAAACCTCGCCCGCACCATGGCAGGGACTCTTGGGGAGGTCATGACCGCAAAGAGGCTGTCAAAGTCGAGGGGAAAGCCGAAGTTGTCCATCGCCAGCGTCAAGGCCACGTGGTTGCGACCAACCACGAGGTTGGAGAGGAGGGAGCAGCACCGGATGAGGTACCTGAACATCTTCTCATCACTGTTCAGCGTGAAGTACTGGCAGATCATGATGCTCGACGCGTAGTCGGACACAGAACCCGGGCTCACGGTTCCAGCAAGAAAATTTGACATGCTGATCCAACGGCCTTCATTTTCTGATTGTGCAGAAACAGGCAGCATGAATTCCAGCTCAACTCCAGCTGCTTCGCGGTTGATACGATACTTGGGAAGCAGGTAAAAGAAATCTTTGAAGAGTTTCTCACAGACGAGAGCTTGGTTCTTCGGGATTGGATCATCTCCACACGCGCAAATCGCTGCCAGGAAGTCGACATGTCGGGGATCGCGCTCGGTCTCAAGCATCTCCATGAATTTGGCGACATCACTGTCTTGGATCAGGTTTAAGATCCTCCTCTTTCCGTAGAAAATCTCCTTCATGGCAACTGTCGCAGAGACTCCTTTCCCCAGCTGACTCTTAATTACATCCATGCGCTCGAAGACAAGCTGAGCGTTCTGCTCATTCTCGCGTACCATGTGCTTCATCAGTCTGTAGATCATGCGCAGCATGACGACCATGTCCTTGGCAGACTTGTCCTTCTCGAGCCATGTGAGGGGCAGAAGCTTCTGGAAGGGAAGCTCAGCGATGTCCAAGCACAGAGTTATGACGTTCATCTCGCGGAGCAGCTTCTGGATGAGAGGTCGAGGACGACCCTCACGAGTCATGGGGTTCATGTCGGTATCTGACGAGCATTGCAAGATCAGCGCTGTCAGCGCAGAGATCAAAGACGCGTGATGGCGCTTGAACATTTCCACCACCTTCACCGCTGCCTCCGACAGCGAGCCTCCTTGACCTCCGCTGCAGAATCTGATCAAGAAGAAACAAGCCAGTCAAATTACCTGTCATCTCCTGCTTCTTCGACAAACACTACGAGCTCAAGACGATTGCGGAATTGCAGAAGTACAGCGACCTCTGACTTCAACTGGAGCGAGGTCAGGATCAAACGCAGTCACTGGTTCGCAAACCTGCTTGATCAGATCCTCGTATGTCTTGGGAACAGGAACGAGAATAAACGCGTCTCTCTCGGAGTTGAGAGCTCCCAGGTCGGTCGTGATTGCTTTGTTCCCCGAGCACTTCTTCCCGGCTCGCTCCGAGACTGTGATGCTCTCACCATGCGACATGGATAGCCATCCATTCCCCTGGATCATGATGAGTGAGTGTGTGTACACGCTCTTGGTGGAAACGTCCTTGGCAAAGTGCCGGAAGGAAAAAAGAGTTCCCTCAGAACAATGCTTGGTAGTTGCTAGATGCCCCCCATTGCTCTTCAAGTACAGGCCGCTCACCAAGTGCTTCAGTCGATAACGTTTTCGTTCATCGCACTCGATGTTTTGTCCTCCAAGGTAGATGTGCTCCCCCTCGATCTTCCATAACCATCCCGATTTCTTCCTGTCGATGGGCTTGACTTTCCTTCTCAGGTGAAAGAAGGGGTTTGGGTTCAACTGAGAGTCGAAGTTAAGGTACGACTCTCCGTCTTTGTGGTAGATACAAACAACGTCCTCAGACTTGATGATGTTTTCTTCGCTGGACAGCTGAAATGACTGGAATAACAAGGCTCTCCAGGAGGTCGAGTCAGCATCATGTACTGAAGCATCCATCTCATGCACAACTTCTTGGGTCTCACTCTCATCTGGGTCGATCGCAATGTTTTGTTTCTGCGACACATGAAGACGGCAGATATTCCCAACGATCTTCTTCTCCGAAAAGAAGCATATCAGATCTCCCGAGTTCACCGGCTCCCCCTGCCCGAACGTCTTGTATGCTGGCAGCACAATGAAGATGGAGTTCTCAGATCCATTTTGCAGCAATTCTAGTGATTTGCTACTCTTCTCGGCTCCTGCTTCTTTGACACTGTGAGAATGAAACCTGAAGAGGCATGCACAAACTGAATCGCATCGCCATATTTCACGATCTCTCCTCTCTGCCTCCTCTCCTCTGCTTTGTTCGCCTTCGATTCCTCCTCGAAGTCGATCAACAATCTGTACATTTCCCTCAGCTCTGTAAGGTTCTGAATCTTGTGCAAGCGAGCAAACTCTTGTACAGCATATTCGATCTTGTAGACATTCTTGGGCAGAGATGGCAGGTCAAGTCCTTGGCCCCCATCCCAGGATCCCTTCTTCACAAGCTTTCGCAGCGCCTTGGCAGCCTCATACTGAAACTTGGGGATGATGATCCAATGGCACAGCTCCATGTTGGACGGCATTGCGACCTCAGGCTCCAAGACTCGAACTCCAGGAGTTTTGCTGAGCGAACTACATGCATGTTATCTCTCATAGCAGCGAGAACTTTCACCTGTCGTAGAAGGCCAGCCCGTTGAAGCCGTTGGGAACCAACGCCACGGAGTGTCCATACCGCAATGGCGGATGCAACTTTAAAGGGTCAAACCCCCGCAGCACTGAAAGTTGGCCTGATCCAGCAAGCTCCATGCTCTCGTATCCGCGTTCGCTCAAGGTTCAAGTCGATGAGTCATGAAGGATCGAAGCTCTGCGAAAGACAAGGTTGCATCAGGCGAAATGAAGCAAGAAGGAGGGGAAAAAGAATTATACTCAAATTGAGGAGGAACTCTTCAGAAATAAAATAGTGATGGTAGCGGGTAGTACACGAAAGCATCAAAGACAAGGAAATATCAAGAGGAAGGAGGGGGTGCATGGGTGTACATGAAAGCATCAAAGACAAGGAAATATCAAGAGGAAGGAGGGGGTACATGGGTGTACATGAAAGCATCAAAGACCAGGAAACATATATCAAGAGGAAGGAGGGGGTACATGGGTGTACATGAAAGCATCAAAGACAAGGAAATATCAAGAGGAAGGAGGGGTACATGGGTGTACATGAAAGCATCAAAGACCAGGAAACATATATCAAGAGGAAGGAGGGGGTACATGGGTGTACATGAAAGCATCAAAGACAGGAAACATATATCAAGAGGAAGGAGGGGGTACATGGGTGTACATGAAAGCATCAAAGACAGGAAACATATATCAAGAGGAAGGAGGGGTACATGGGTGTACATGAAAGCATCAAAGACAGGAAACATATATCAAGAGGAAGGAGGGGTACATGGGTGTACATGAAAGCATCAAAGACAGGAAACATATATCAAGAGGAAGGAGGGGGTACATGGGTGTACATGAAAGCATCAAAGACAAGGAAATATCAAGAGGAAGGAGGGGGTACATGGGTCTCCCGTTCATTAAGTTGGGGGAGCAGCATGAAGATGGAGGAGAGAGCATGATTGATAGCGGTCAGTTTTTCTTTCTCCATCCCCACCTGCCCGCATAAAAATCAAACAAGTCGGGGCTGACCTGAACCCCTCTCTTGCCCTAAAACTACCCACGTTCTTATACCATCCAGAGGAACATTTCGTGCTCGTACAGTATACAGCGGTAACTAAATAATATCTGCCGCGGCACGCGTTGCCGTTCCCTCTCGTTGCCGGATGAGTTAACCAGGGTGGTTCTGGTAGTAGTTTTAGTCAAATTCGAATACCAAGATATTTGACCTAAAATTTTTGCTCCGTCACCCACTTTTTGTACCTCTTCCGTTGCAGCCATCGCGACCTCTTAAACAAGGAAAGGCAACATTGAGTAAACCTTCCTTCTATTTGAAATGAATAGGCGTGTATAGTTGACCAACTAATCATGCGGGGTCTCGGGGTAAGTATTCAAATGAAACATGTAACAACTTCACTCGTCTCTCGAGTCCCCACTGATCTTTACTCCCATCTCCACTCAGGGACTGTTTGCACAGCTGCTCAGCGCAATCAAGGTCCATGGCCCGTCAATGTTAACTCCTGACAGTCCAAGGCAAGTGCTGAGATCAAACAGCTCAATCCTTGGCTGAGAATCACACCTATAGCAGGTTAAATGTGTAAGGTATGTGTAAGGTATACATCCACATTTGCACTTGCCTTGCTATATTTGAACTGAAACACCTCAACTCTGATGTACTAAAGCCCTGATCAGCTACAGGTGTTTGTGAAGATGGGAGGAGTTTGAGAGGCTGAAGGGAAAGGGAAGGGAAAGGGAAGCCGGGCTGGGAGCCTATTGATATGCTGATCGCGAGAGAGGAGATGCCAGAGGAGAGACGGTTTACTCAAGACCACTAGCGAGGAAGGGAGAAGGGTGAGGAGGAGAGGAGGGGAAGGAGGCAGCTTCCGGTACACTAGCGAGGAAGGGATGCCTCAGAGCCTCCTGTGCTGTCATCCTCGTGCGGGGATCGATGTTGAGGCAGCGGTTGAGGAAGTCCCAGATCCCATGTTTCTCCTCCACCTCCAGCCAGCCCTTGCATTCCGCATGCGCGCTCAGGTGTTCGAATGTTCTGAACTGAATGGCATCAAGTTAGCATCCCCAGGCTTCCCAACACCATATCATCCTCATCCTCATCCTCATCCTCATCCTCATCCTCATCCTCATGATACAACAACGCAACAACTCAGCGTCGAGCTTGAAATCTTCGATAACATCTCTGATCGTTTCTCTGTACTGACCCGTATTCTCGTAGTCGTGCTTCCACACCATGTTCTTGATGTACATGCGCAAGCTGCTCAGACAGTCAGACCAGCGCTTACTAAGTTACACAACGATCGTACCAGTAGATCTCCATGACCGCCAAGTTGTCATTGTCATGTCGGAACCACTGGAAGCAGTGTGTCTCCCGGCAGAGCAGGGAGAGCAGTATCACCCCAGCGCTCCAGACGTCCACTGCTGTCGTCTGGTGGTGGCTGCCCATGAGTATTTCGGGCGCGCGGAACCCCCGGGTTCCCCCAAGGCTGTACAGGTGCTCCATGAAACCCAAACTTTGTCTCCTCTCACACCTTCACGACAGGCATGAGGCACTACCGGAATGTATCATCATCAAGCCGACGTACAATGAGGAAGCAAAACTCTTCTCTTGATGCTCTTCTCGTCATTCTTTCCTTGTACAGGAGTTGGTGAGACAGCTTGCCGAGGATACGACCTTCAACGACCTCCCCAAAGTGACCCTCCCTCCCTCCCTCACTCACTCCCTCCCTCCCTCCCTACCTCCCTCCCTACCTCCCTCCCTCCCTCCCTCCCTCCCTCCTCCCCTCCCTCCCTCCCTCACTCACTCACTCACTTCAATCCTCTCACTGGCTAACAGGTGCTCGTGGGTCGTCTGTGCGGAGAAGCAGTGATGCAAGGAGCGCAAATCTTCGCTCCTGGGATCGCAGCAGCTCCATACAGTATGAACCAGGGAGATCTGCTGGCAGTCTACGGTAGGCGAGGACAAGGGGGAGGGAGGGCAAGGAAATAAGCAGGAGATGCTGATGTTTAGAGCAGCCGACACGACAGACGCGGCGTTACAGCTGGTTGTGTTTACAGTGAACGTTTTGCCGTGTACTGAACATGTTTGGTGATGACAGGAAAGCAGCCGAAGGCGACTGATGTTGTCATTGACACCTCCAAGTCTGTTTTTCTTGGAATTGGGCGAGCGTGCATGAACAGGTTGGATGGATGTGATATCGAAAGTTGATGACAGTCTTTGTGGTTAGGAATGGAATATTCGGGAAAGATCCAAGGGGGATCGGGATTGAGGTCGGAATGATCGCATGTCAGCTAGAAAGGTGCACAGCTGACAAGAGCAGCAGATGACAAGCAGGATATGGGACTCTCCTCCTCTTTCAGGTTCGGAGAGGAAGGGAATGGAGAGGAGGGAGCAACAGAAAAAGGGCCTGGAGCGCGTCCCGATCCTCGAGGCTGCAGGCTGATTCCCTCCACCAACTCCAGCTGTACCAGCGGCAGATGATCAGACAGGTCCGACGACCCCAGCTTGCATCCAGCTGACCTGCGGCATGGCAGGCTGTGATGGCGCTGAAGCCTGGGGGTAGGCTCGTTTACTCGACGTGCACGCTGAACCCTCAAGAGAACGAGGGGAACGTGGCATGGATGTTGAGGTGAGGAAGTGAGGCGGGGGAGCAGCGGCCTGACCGTTAGGCTGCCAGGAACTTCGACGTGCAGCTAGTTGAACATCCTCTCGCTTCCCTCGGGCTGCATGGCATGAGCTGCCCGGGCCTCGAGGACGACGACGCCCGCAAGGTGACTGATCGTGAGTGCTGGGGGCCGGCGTCCCTGGGACGCTGTTGCAACTGCAACGGATCGAAACTAACGAGGTCAACGGCTTGGTAGTAACCTCAAACGAGTATCGCTGACTGACTTTCAGCTGGAAGACGTCGATCTCTTTCCCGGCTTCTTCGCTGCTTGTCTACAGAAACTTCAGTGACGCGCCAGGCGGCCGATCCCGGTGACGGTCCAGCCGCTACCGTTGAGTCAACTTCGGGCCCGGCGGGCTCGGGGCCCCGGGGTTGCCGTACTTTTCCCATCACAGTAGAGACTAGTGCTTGAATAAAGCATGGCACAACTCAGAGACTTGAATAAAGCATCACTCAACTTGCACCCTGAGAGGAGGCAGAAGAATGCTTCTATGACTCCTACAGCTAGCAATCATGGAGGGCAGCGGTGTGTGAATAGGAGAAGGAATGTGTATACTCTGAGGCGGGTTTGATTTACTAGCCAAACTTTCAAAAAACTGATATTTGGCTAGGTCGCAAGGTTTGAGCTTCCCGCCATGCGGCTTGCCCCTGCTGCCTTCCTCCTCCTCCCCCTCCCCCTCCCGCTCCCCCTCCTTCTCCCTCTCCTCCTTCTCCTCCTCCTCCTCGTTCTCCTCCCCCTCCCCATCCTCCTGCCTCCTGCCTCCTGCCTCCCTCTCTCCATCTCTCCCTTCCTCATCTCTTGTCCTGACACTGTTGCTTCTCTCTGTCTGAATCATTCGGTTTTGCCAATCCTGTTTCACCAACTGTGCATGAAATCCTCGCAAACAAGTCTTGCTCTAAAAGTTGGTTTGTGCCCTCGCCCCACTTTCCGTGTACTTCCTCTTGTACATTCATTTTTATACTCTTGGTTTATCTAGCTCATGGTTGTAGCTTCGCTCTATAGCTGTTTCTCGTCTTTTCTGCGTGCACGTATCCTTCACACATCTTCCACCTAATTGAGGGGATGCGTGAAACATAGATATGCCTTGTCCCCATGCCTTTGACATTCATGCCATTTCTTGGTGAGATTGTAACATATCTGATGGGTCTGAAGACTGCTCTTGCCAACATTGTTGTCTCATGCGTCTAATGATGCGATAAAATTGTTTGATAGATCTGGATTCAGGTACTGGATGGTAGTGAGTTAGATCAACGGCATCTTGAAGATCGACAATACACATGTCTGCATCACTGTTGGATGCTGTGGATAGCTCTATCCAGCAGAAGCTCAACACAAATGCTCACTCGAGCGAAGGGTGACTCGTGCAACGAGCAGTTCAAGTTGACTAACAATAGGTTGCTTCAGATCCGATTGGGACGAAGAAGATGAAGACAAGCAAGTCGAGAATCAAGAGAAGGACCACGGAGAGAAGATGGAAGGAGGTTAGAGTTGATGAAACCATCCCTGTCGCAGCTCACCAGCATATCCAGAAACCAAAGTGGAGGAGGAGGAGGACAGCAGCTCCGACTGGGACGAAGACGACAACCAGCAGGGCCCTGCTGCAGGAGCAGGAGCAGGAGGGGAAGAGGGGAAGACCGGGGAAGAGGAAGGAAAGAAGCAGGAGGAGGAGGAGGAGGACAGCAGCTCCGACTGGGACGAAGACGACAACCAGCAGGGCCCTGCTGCAGGAGCAGGAGCAGGAGGGGAGGAAGGGAAGACCGGGGAAGAGGAAGGAAAGAAGCAGGAGGAGGAGGAGGAGGACAGCAGCTCCGACTGGGACGAAGACGGCAACCAGCAGGGCCCTGCTGCAGGAGCAGGAGCAGGAGGGGAGGAAGGGAAGACAGGAAAGAAGCAGGAGGAGGAGGAGGAGGAGGAGGACAGCAGCTCCGACTGGGACGAAGACGACAACCAGCAGGGCCCGGCTGCAGGAGCAGGAGCAGGAGGGGAGGAGGGGAAGACCGGGGAAGAGGAAGGAAAGAAGCAGGAGAAGGAGGAGGAGGAGGAGGACAGCAGCTCCGACTGGGACGAGGACGGCGAAAGCAGGCAGATTCCAGACACCCAAGAGAATGATGGGGGGGCGGAGAATGCAAAAGCAGGTATGCTATTTTCTTTGAGACGTTCCGAGACCACGGATACGTAACGTGCGTGCAGAGTTATATGGCAACGTAGAGGAGAAAACCATCGCGGAAAACCAGGTCGATCAAGACAAGGGGCAGGATCAACCTGGAGAAGGAGGTGTGTGGTGTTGAATTCTGTAGCTGCAGGCTACAAGTCAGCCGATGATCCTTCGGTTTTCGCAGAAGCCGAATGGGAGCAATTCTCGTCCAACCCATTTGACGATCACGAACTGGGCACTGACGAGGTGGACCTGCAGCCTTCAGGTCAGTAACTTGCAACATGTGATCTCGTTTTATGATAGAATTCCTTGACAGCGATGGATGCGAGTCATCCTGGTTTCATGCTGTCGATTCTTTGCTTGTTATCCTGATGTTTTCTTGCAGAAGGCCCACCATCTGTCCAACCAGAACTTCATCTTCCCCCAGACTCACTGGAGAGCCACCTGCCTCCTCTCCCTGTCAAATCAGCTCCTGACCCGAAATTCACGCTGGCATTGGATGCCATGCTCGCTTCTGAGGTTGGGGCAATCATTCCGACAAAGGATCCGATTTCCCAGGAGCCAGTCGCTCCACGCGAGCTGCTGGTCGGTAAACTCCCTCCCATCCGCAACGCCTACAAAGCGCCGAACCCTTTCTCCAAAGCCTCGGAGGATGATTTCGACTTCGAGGGGTTTACTCCCAGAAAGCTTGAGGTCTCCGACTCCAGCACCTTGTCAAGATCTCTCCATCACGAGAAAGATAGGCACTTTGACTCACGGACCCCAGCTCATGTCCTGCTCGCCGGCGACTCATGTTTTGGCATCGATCGTATCGGCAGACGGCTCGCAGAGGAGCTGGAAGGAGAGCTGATTGATGCAAATTCACTACATGGAGAGGATTCCGCTGATTCCTCGGGCTCAGAACTCTTGCAAAAAGTGATTGCGAGGGTTGAGTCATGTCAGGGTTCCTTTGTCTTGATCAACTTCCCTCGGGACGGACACGAGGCGGAAATGTTTCGAGAAGCACTGATCACCAACAACCTGAGCATCACTGACTTCCTGCTGCTGGAAGCCGACGAAGAGTTCGTGCTCGAGAAGAAGAAATGGATTGTGGACGAGGACGGCGAGAAGGTGATCGACGCTGACTTCGAAGAGAACGCTGCTCTTGCAGCTGTGAACGAATGCAATCTCAAGAACAATGCTATTGCTCACGAGTTTGGATCGGTCTGTACCAGCATCGATGCTGAAGCTGAAGAGGACGAAATATGGGAGCGTGTCAAACTCACTCTGTCCTGCTACCTCACCAAGGAAATCCCCCCGATGCCTGACGAGCCTCTCCTCTCGCCTGAGGCGGAGAAATCACCGACCAATGCAAGTCAGCACAACCCATTCTCAGAAGTGGAGGAAAAAGAAACGTCACCCCCTGGCAAATCTGCCAAGTTGTCGGTGAAGGAGCGATACGAGAAAACCGTGCAGCAGGAGCAGGAGAAGAAGATTGAGACTGACATCATGGGGGAGGGCGTCCCGTCTGCTCAAATCAACACTATCGTGGAGGAGGGAGAGGAGGAGGAAGAGGAGGGAGGGGAGGAGGCTGAAGTGGAGCAGGACGAGCGACCAGGAGTCGATGATGGAGGAGAAAGTGACGAGGCTGCTTCATCTTCACAGCCTGGGCAAGGCAAGCCGCTGAACCAGGAGGAGATCGACCGTAAGATGCTGGAGCAAGCACAGAGGGCATGGGCCGGGATCGAAGAGCAGACGTTGGTTGACAGAAGTGAAGAAGTGCAGCAGGGGATGGTGTCGGAGCAGAGCGGGAAGGTTCTTCCTACCAAGGTTGTCAAGCGCGAATTTCTTATCTCGTTCGAGGAAGCCCTTGACTTTTTCCGCCACCTTGACCGCTCGCCCTTTCTCGACTCGATCGTGACGCGGGCAGAGGCGGTCGGCTGCATGGCGAGGTTCATGGAGAAGGTGATGGGAAAGAAGGAGCTGAGCTCGCCCTCCCTGGTGGACGAGCGAGAGCTTGTCTTCGTCATCGCTAAGGTTGCCTTCGGGAAAGGCTCCTACGTCTCCGAGCTTGAGCCCGAGGTGATCCACCTCCGGATGCTGCAGACGATCTTCAGCCATGTGACGGGGAGCAAGGAGCCGAGGGCGAGGATAGGACGGCACTGGGAGGATATTGGGTTCCAAGGAACTGACCCAGCGACGGACCTGCGCGACCTGGGGATGCTGAGCATGCTGCTCCTACTGTACGCCTCGAGCAATCACCTCCAAAAGGTCAAGCAGGTCTTCCTGTTCGCGTCGGAGTCCGCATCTGTCTCCGACGCGGCTGACCATGGCTTCCCCTTCAGCCTGCTCGCCATCAGCCTGTCGAGGATCTGCCTGGAGGTGCTGAGGACGGGCGGCCTGACTGACGCGATGAATCGCGAGCAGAGCGTGTTCGACGTGCTCAACACGTTCTTCATGGGCCTCCTTCTCGAGTTCTTCTCCCACTGGCGTAAGAACGGGCTCGAAGTTAACCGAGGTGACTTCCAGCTGGCGCTGGAGCATGTGGAGAAGAAGGCTCAGGCTCGGCCCGCCTCCATCCTCAAGGCATCTCGTGACCCTGTCTGGGAGCCGCCGGCTGATCATGTCGGCGGCGATCCCGCGTTCACCAGCTTCTAATCGTCCAGCTGCTCTCGATATTCTTTGCTACAAGACAAGCTCCATGAGATCAACTTCCCAGACCGTCTCGTTCCTCCTGACGACCCGGAAGCCTTTCCTGTAGTCGGTAAAGTCACCAAGGTCAACCTGGCCAGCCACTTAACCTCAGGTAGAACTCATGGCCAGAAGTAAACTTGCGTGATGTCTTAATAAACACTCTTAAAATCGACATGAAACATGGAGAAAAGAAGGGAGGGAGGGGGAGCAGGAGCAGGAGCAGGAGCAGGAGCAGGAGCAGGAGCAGGAGCAGGACCTGGAGAAAGATCCTCTTGTATCCGTGCTGCATCGCGAACGATCTGGCAGACTGAATCAACGCACGATAAGAGGCGGGGATTTGATACCTTGCTGTAGCAAAGAGCAAGCTCCCAACTCCCTTTCCCCTGCTACCAGCGTCAGCCTCTGCTACGCCGCTGATCCCTCTGCTCGCCTTGCGTCTCTCCGCACGTAGAAATGTCTCAGCTCGAGCCCAGCACTGTCCGGCCGGAAGCCTTGCGGGCTGTCAACGTGACAGCCGTTTGCTGTATCAACAGACCTGGATGAATAGAGGCAGCGATGACAGTGACGGCAATCATGCCCAGCACTCGGCGCGATTGACCAACATTGTTTTCAGCTGCCACCTGCTCCCCGTGCTGGGCTCTTGCAAGGGATCAACAACAGCAACAGGGAGAACTTTGATGAAGCTCGCTACCTTGTTGCTGCACATGCGACCCACATGTTGGAAGTTTCATGAGGTAACGGGACGGCAGAGAGATCCAACGACGATGAGCCGCTGAGAAAATCCCTCGAGCCATCTGATTGAAGCTTCTCAAATTCCTCTGGTACATGAGTGAGCGGCAAGTCCTGGAGCAGACCAGAAGAACCTGCATAGAAGACCTTGTTGCTTGCTCGGAGACCATACTCCAGGATCGATCTTCGAATGATTTCTGGGGACGCACGTCAGCCTCCTGCAATCTTTCCGTTGACTACCTACGAGTGCACTCCTCCGTATCGCGTGCTGCATCGAAGTTTCTGACCTGCGATGGAGTTGAGATGAGCAACCCAGCAAACGAAAAAAACCTCAATGTGCTTAAAATCGACCTCTTCATCTGGTGTTCACGTGAGTACGAGTGAGCAAGACAAGGTTCTTTCCTCTCTCTTCCACTCTACCTCGAGAAAAGAACGCATCGGAGTCGGCCGGCATTACTTTCAATCTTTCCCCCCTTGCCCGCTCCTTGTTTCGCTCCCTACACACCTGTAACATGCAGTCATAAATCAGTCACAACGTGCGGAAGAACCTTCATAGCGTCATCGTAGCTGCAAGTGATGTGCTCTCCTTCTGGTATCCACCTTTCAAACCATGTGAGCCTCGCTCCTCAAAGATACCATTCCCTTCCTACCTCCCCCATCCATCGGAGTAGCAGAGCTGGAAAACGCCTTTGAGCCGAACTCCTTGAGACGGGGAGAGTAAGGACAACTCAGATATCTCCATGAAAATATCTCAACGTACGCCTGTCTCGAGCAGCATGAACTGCATCCTGCGGGTTGAAGAACACATCACACTCCTGATCATTCTTGTTGTCAACATATGCGATCGAGCAAGGGAGGGAAGATAATCACATCAGCGCTGACTTCTTCATGGTCAGGAAGTATCTTCACAGAATAAGCGCGTCTTGGTTGTTCTAGGGTTGTACCCTCCTCATCCAGTAGTGCAGGAAGAATAGCCGAACCCTTCGTGTGCCATGCTTCAGTTCGGGCAGGCTCTACTCCCATCATCTTCTTCCTCCTCCTCCTCCTCCTCCTCCTCTTCTACTCGCTTCCCCCTTCATTTTGTTTGATTCCTTGCTTCTTCTCTGCTCTCTCCTCCTCTCTCCTCCTCTTCTCCCCGTCTTGCTTCTCTCCTCTCTCACCTGCTGCACGTACACTTGCATGGACCGGGCCGGATCCTATGGTTTTTCCTTTTCTTTCTTTCTTTCTTTCTTTCTTTCTTTTACAGAAATTTTTTAAGTACTACCGTACTTGATTCATTGACTTGAAGCCTCAGAGTCACGGTCAGTCAGCCCGGCCGGGCTTGGACAGTTCCGCCGGACTCGGAAGTTCCTTACTGTTAAGTTAAGCCTACAACGCGGGAGTTGTGTTGAACTTCGGAACGTGTCATCGGGGCCGCCTGCCCCCGGCCACTGACCGTGTTCCCGTGACTCACTGGTGGCCACGGTCACGCCGCCGCGGCCGCCGCGGGGCGGGCTGGGCCCGGCCGGGCCATCCGATCCGGCGGCCCGGCTCGTGACGGAGTCCGATCGAGAGTCACGGTCACGAGTTAACTCGGCGCTATCTGACTGGCACGGCTGGCAGCAGTGCGATCCATCAGCTTTGCCTATAACTTATGATGCCGGCGTACAGGTTGATTCCGAGCCGTTAAGTGTTAACTAGCTAGTAGTCACTACCGTACGTACTATTGAAACTACTATGTGCCTTGAAAGTAGAACCGTTGAACATTGTTCCGAGTCAACCGGACCGGGTCAGGCCCGGGCCCGTCTGACCATCGATGACTAGTATTACAGGACCCACCCCTGTGCATTTCCCTCTTCAAACTCTACCACGCCTGTATCAGAGCCCCACAGGAAAAAGAACCCCAAAACCAACAAGCGAACGTAATGTCCGAAACCGGCCCGGCGGCTCGCCGCGCCGCGGCGCGGGGGTCGGTGACTCTCCGTTTCTCCGACCGGCAACCGTGCCAGGGTGACAAGCCCGCCCCGGCACACCACCGTTGAGGTAGAAAGCTACACCAATCTCAGTCATTCAGACCGGTACAGCGGTACTACCGGTAATACCGGGAGGTAGGTTAGCCACCCCCGTACGGTGGGTCATACCTGAGGTCATACAGTGAGAAGAAGGGAGGGGTAGTTCTGATCGGGACCCGTGACTGTTACTCGTAACGGTAGCATTGTGCTACCCGCTCTACTACCCCCGCTTCGACCTAGCAAAACTTAATCTGAGACCCGTACTGGGAGAGAGGAAGTGTACAGTACCCTGTCAAAGAGGCTTGTCACGGGGTAGGGGTGAGAAACGGAAGACGCGCCATCCTTTGTGATAGGTACAGCAATAACGGTGTCGGTCAGGCTCTCGATAAGGGGGTGGGGTAGTGGGTCAAGTAGAGGGTGGGGTGAATCAGCATGTTATGAGAGGACAAGGAAAGCGATTGAATCATGGGATCAGAGTTGGTGATGGTGGAATCATGTGGCTCCATATGCAGATGTCACCAGACATCTTTGCTCTGATTCTCTTTGCAAACTCAGGCTGCCAAAGACTGGAAGGTTGATGGCACGGTAGACATAGAATGTTCAACCCATGGCGCATAATATTTGGACGAGATTCAAGATTATGCATGCTGAGTTGCGAAGATAGAGAGTAGTTCAGGTTTCGGATGAGAGATATTGTAGGTTTGAAACGTAGAAAGATTGTTGCATACACAGCATATTTTGTACGCCTCCTCAGAAAACTGAGTTGGGCCAGTGTTTTCAAATTCAAATTCAAGAACAAATTTTTCGTTATCATATATGAGAGGGTCTTGTTAGTGCATGCTTGTCTGCACTTTGCTAAAGTCTGCAGCTTTTCTACGTTCTGATAGACCTGGAGTCTTCATTTCAAACATTTGACTCTTTTGTGACATTCCTCGTTTGCAAGGGAGAAATCCAAAGACATGGCAGACAATCAAGAAGAGCCTATGGTCTTTGTGAAAGCCATTCGGGCAGAGAACATCCGAAAGGGAAGCGATCAGTCTCAGCCCAGTGTTTTCATGAAATTTCGCATCAACAAAGGTGCGCTGAGTTCATCATGGAGGACAGACAAGTCTGACGAGGTTGCTCTCAAGGCGGGCACGGGGAGGATCCGATGATAACCGAGGTCGCGCCCAAGGAAGACAACCCCCAGTGGGACCAATCCTTCAACCTCAGAGTCAGAGACCCTGAGAACAGCCAGCTGGAATGCACCATATGGGGCGCCGAGGAGGTGGGGAAGGAGACGCCCTCCCCGGAGAACTTTTACGGAGAGGTCATCCTGAACCTGGCCAAGTTGATTCCCTTCAACCATCGCTACCTTGAGCAGGTTCTTTCGAATGTCCATCGGTTGTTCGGAAGACTCTGACACATGTGCGATGCAGTGGTTTGATATCAAACAGGGGAAGACCTATCCCGTTGTAGGCGACAGGAAGGCACAGGGAAAGCTCAAGATCGGCCTGCAGTTCAACATCCCTGACAATGAGACAAAGAAGGCTGAAGGGGCTGCCGTGCAGAACAAGGCTGCAGACTCTCAAACTGCACCTGAGGCTCCCAAGGCAGACACAAAAGTCACGTCCGAACAACCAGCTCCCGAGGCCCCAGCAGCAGCACCTGCTGCTCCAACATCTCCTGCAGCTGCAGGGCCACCGCCACCTCCACCATCTGTTCCGAAGGTGAGTCATGGGTACCTGGGAAAGTGCTTGAGGTGATGGATTGCTCTCAAGAAGGAGGAGGAGGAGGAGCCTGGCAACATCAAGCCCTCATCGGTACGATTGGATTTATGGGCTTCGACCTGCCGTCTGAACCTGTCACAGTTGAAGAAGCAGTCATCGGAGATCGAAGCTCCCAAGGCAACCTATCCCCCAGCTCCAGAAGCCCATCAGAATACTGTCCAAGTGTCTATTGAAGGTTTATCCAACCTTCCACGGTCTAAGGTGTCTAGCGGGATTATGTAAGTGTATGTTGTAATCACTGCAACAGTTCAACCGGTCACTGCCGCGCCCATACGTCTTGATGGAAGTCGATGGAGTGTCTGGACGTACTTCAGTATTCAAGGACAGAGCGCATGAAGCAGTTTTTGAGGATCAACCTTTTGTTTTTGGAGTTGACTCTCAAGTACTGATCACTTAGCATCTGTTTTTGCTGACTTGCTCCTTTACAGAAGTCGGAACAAACATCCATCGTCTTTACAGTGTACAACTGGAGCAAAGGGAATGATGAATCTGTTGGTGTCTACAAGGTGACGCCATTGCCTTCAACATCCCATCTTCTGGGCTCACTTGAGCTTTTTAGTTGCCTTTGACCGATATCAAGGGCGAAGGGCCCATCACAGCCAACTTGTGCTCTGTCAATGCCCCAGATGAAGCCTTGCTGGGACCCAATGGCACCATAGCGCAGCTTACCTATAGAGTGTCGTACAGTGGTCAGCAAGTCAAGAGCTCGAAGCAAGTCGAGGAGCAAGTCACAGCTTACAACTCGCCCACTAACTCGAAATCCACATCACCTTCGCTTGCAGAGAGCCAAGGAAACAAAGGTGCATCAGAGGCTCCTACCAGTCAGCAGGTCGATGCAGAACCGCGATCACCAGCAGGAGTGGCTGATGTTGGAATTGTCCTGGCTAAGAACAAGAACTCGATCGCCGTCGTAGACATTCTGCACGGAAGTCCAGCCTCCATCTCCGGTCAAATCAGGAAGGGTGATGTTCTCATCGACGTGGATGGCCGAGACGTACGCTTGCTTTTCTCTTTCTAGTTCGGTTGCCCTTGTGACCCCTTGATAGGTCATCGGGAAGCCCGTCGGAGAGGTGCAGAGCATGCTCAAGGGCGACAGGAACTCCCCTATCACGATGATCTTCCAGCGAACCGTCGGCCAGAGTCAAGACCAGGTTGTCGTCACGATTTTGCGGGCCGTGCTATCAGGAGCACCATCGTCCAGCGAAGGAGTTGCTTCACCTGTACCTGTTGCTCCATCGTTTCTCTCCCCATGTGTGCTCACTCGCCCACAGTCTGTTCGCTCGTCTCCTCCTGCTCCCAGCAGCTCGCAGAATGACAACGAGACCATCAAGAACCTCAAGAAGCAGTTCAGTGGCCTGTCGTTCATCTGGGGCGATGCGGTGCACGACTCCGTGGAGGAGAGCATGAAGGAGTGGAGAGCTGACATGATCTTCGGTCCTAAGCCTGCCCTGTTGCTTCCTGTTGCTGATCCGTTTCCCAAGGCCCCAAGAAGAATATCTCCTCCACTGCAGAAGCACCACAGGAGAAGTAATGAGTTGGGGAGCGATTGGGAGAAAGGAGGGAGGAGGGATGACGGTGGAGGGGAGGAGAGATTCAAGGAGCAAGAGGAAGGTTATGTTCGTTGACACAAGTTGTGTCAGCTCTGTCGTCGGAAGAAGCTTCAATCACCTTCCTCCCTCCATCACCCCTCAAGTTCCTATGTTCAGAAGTTACGACAACATGACCCCCACCTACGCGAGGTTGGCTGCTCCTAGAGAAATGGCTCGAGATGGTCTGACGGCATTTGCCTCGCACTCCCAGGTCGTATCAGACGTACAACTTCCAGCCTGCTGCCGCTGATTCATATCGCATGTCTATGATGGTGAGAAGTCTTGTGTTGAGCGACCTGTGACGTTTGAAACGTGGGCTTCTCAGAGTCCCATGCCAGCAGCTTCCTATGCGAGTAGTTACAGAGGTCAGTCTGCTCGTTTCTCCTGCCGCATCTGACGCTAACGTGAACATGTAGGCACACCAACCTATAGCTCGTTCGTCAGCAACTACGCCTCCATGCCTCAGATCGCTCCTCTTGGAAAGAACGATTTTGTGTGTTGAATGTTGGCAACGCGATGAAGAGAAGATAATGTAAGGACGGAATAAACTACTTGCAATGCAAGAGTCTTTGATGCCCCTCACTGCCGTCTTGGCCTTGTCACAGTGCTGCTTCTCCTTAACTCTTGTTGTTCGATAGACGAACTGCTTCTAACTCAAACTTAAAAGTCAAATCAGATCATTAGTAATTTGTTGACAAAAAAATCTAGGTTCCGCCGGCCCGATCCTTTATAAAGGAGCAAAGTACGAGGAGGCTGCGATCAGAGACAAGAGCCTGATGCGACGATGAGCGAGCGAGAACCTGACGATCTCTGTCCTTGATATCATCTGACGACACGATATCAATCTTTGATATCATCTGACGATCACAGTCGTTGATATCATCTGACTATCATTGTCCTTGACTTCATACCCTCCGCTCGTTGCCTTATCTTTGGATGCCCAAGAGTGATACTGCGGAGTTTGCCGACGTGGCTGAAACAGTCTCAAGCTTGGGCTTGCTCCCAGGAATGCAGTTGCAATGCCCGATGGGAGTGAAGGTGAAACAATTTCCTGCTGACTCGATGCTTTTCTACTGTCATCAAACTACATGACGATCGCTGCTCTGTCATTGACACGTGTTTCTCGTTAGGTTGAGGTTGAGGGTGTGGGAAGGAAGGACAAGGTCTTGTACATGCGATACCCTTCCGATATAGTCACACCAACGAGCATCACCGATCTCGACTCGCTTGTTTGCGCCGGCTACAAGATAGAGACAAGCTTCTTGCGCGATCTCATTCACCTGGTGGACGTTGACGTCTTGAAGGGCCTGGCTGGGCAAGAGGCTGAGACGATCTCGAGGAAGTCTCGCCAGACTGAAATTGAGCCCAACCTGCGGGAGCACATCATGCATCTCCCCGACAGGTGTGTCTTCGAGAACTTCTCCTTGCTCAGCAGCTCTGCTGTCCGTCAAGGTAGCTCCCTCGGCTCGAAGCTCCTCTGACTCGTCCCAGTGAGAGAGCGCATGCTGCTGGAGAAGAAGACGAAGACGACGAGCTCCCGTCCTCTCCTTCCAATCCAGCACAGCCCGACTCCAGCTGTGGATCCAGCAAGGCTGGTGATGCCTCAACATTCCTCCTGCTCCTTCTCACCCGTACACAGCTCAGCAGCTACAGCAAGAGCCTCGGGTCGCCGTCAACGGACTTCGAGCGCAAGGTGAACATGTTGAAGGCGCACTGTGCAGGAGATATACTGATGCTGCAGCAGATCAAGAAGTACTTCGAGAGGCATTACAATGACGCTGATTTGCCGGAGAATGTGCGAACGAGGCTTGTATGCGATGTCTTGATGGTTGACTTCACGTAGGTAAAGCTTCACTTCTCTCAATTCCCCGTCCCCAGCACACCCGAGACAAAGACGACGAAGAGCGGCAAGAAGAAAAAGGGGACAAACAAGTCAAACAAGGCCAAATAATGTACAGCAGTTCTCTCCAAGGGATAATCTACAACGATGGGCTCGCTGGGGTTTGAAATTCAGCAGGGAGGATGCGTTGAGCTAGCGATGTGTCACTCCTGATGCTGGAAGCTCCTTCGCGCGTGATCAGATGGCGGCGCAAGCAGAAGACGCCATGGAGGTGCCGGTGCGAGGAGAGCATCTCGTCTCCATCCCATTCCTCCTCTGGTATCACCAAGTGCTTCCATCCAACCCTTCGACGGCAGCCAGCACAGGAAACATCTTTGACGACAACACCCGCAAACCTCGAGCTTCTCCTCTCCTGCAGGAACCATGTCACGTCCTCAGCATCCAGTTTCCGACTTCTTGCCTCGTCCTCCTCAATGTATGAGCCGGCGGTCATTCCGGCCACAAACACAAGGTCGCCTTCCTCCTCCTCTGGCTCCATCCCCTTCTCGTTGAGCACAGCCTGCCAGTGATTGCATTCTTACCCTAACAATCGACTTCGAGCTGTGCCAAGCTACTTACCCTGCCAGGGGCTATGGCGTTGTTGCAGTGGGAGCAGTGGATATTGCCCGATGTAATCAGCGAGTTGCACGCTTTGTCGATGATATTTAGTCTTTGCTTGCACAAAAGCGCCTCTCCTTTCTTGATAGGTCGAAAGGTTTTCTATCAAGAAACAATAGAATCATCAGTATGTAAATCTCAATGGCCCTCACAACAAGGTACCATCGTGTCGATATCAGTGAGGTTGAAATTTTCATCCCAGTTCTCTTCTGAATGCTCCAGGTTCAGCATTTCGTTTCTGCAAAACCACAGAATTACAATCACCGAACTGCAAAGAAAGCGATCTCACATAGTCAGGGCGAACCAGTTCAAATTTACACCGGGCAGGACAAACCTGGAACCTTTCTCGACAGTCAACACACCACCAACTACATCAGATCACAGCCTCCCAACCTTGTGTTCTGCCGTCTGTGATGCCTTGACGCTGCAACGCAACAAGATTCTCCGCCTCCACATCCCCTGACTTTGACGTGACCCCCAGGTTGCAAACCTTCAGGCCCAAGAACATTCCACATTGTTCACAGCACATGTCGCAAAGACTGAAGGATAGCTCTCCATCCGAAACGAACCCCTGTTCCCCATCACGCCGTCAGCAAAGCTATCCTATCATCTTGCATGCATGACTGCCCACCAGAAGCTTCTGAATGTAAGAGTATTGCAGAATCTCGTGCTCGGACGAGGAATAGGTTGGCACAGGAATGAACGTGGTTGTTCCGAATCGAAATCCATGACCACCTTCCTTCTTATCGAGTTCTGACTCATCATCTACCTTGACACAGACAGCGACATCATAAATGAAATCTACAACAACAGTCACACATGATTGAACCCATCCCTCAATGGTCAACGCACCTGAACACATGGTGTGAACGAATCTCTTGAAAGAAACCAGCCTATGATTACACCCCATGCACGCAAAATCAAAGTCTATCAAGGGGGATATATAATCGTGGAGCTCTTTGTTGCAGAGAGCAGCTTTCTTGACGACGCCGAAGGGTAAATATGAGAAGATCTTGCATTTTACATCGGTAGGCAGGAGACCGAACAATCGGAAACCCTTAGTAACCACAGGGTTTACCCAATAAATCGAGTCCACAGGAGAAGATCCAGAATAGACCTGAAGCGAGTGAGAGAAAAGCATCGTAAGATTAACGCGTTCATACCGTATCAGAGTGCATGTTCTTTTTAATGGATCTAATAGCTTTCGTCCATAACCAAAATTGATTTCAACCTAGAATTACTATCAGATGGTGAATTGGAAGATGATTCAAGGGGCAGGTATCTGTAATGACACAAAAATGACGAAACCATGCTCACATTTTTCTGCCAATTCAAAGGCGTATCGAGGCAATATACTCTTCAAATATTCAAAACAGCGCAATTCAAAAAATAATCAAGTTGATGAGACAGGAATGAAAATTTTGATTATCAAATTCATAGGTTCCAAACTAGATCATATAATCAAGAATATCTTGAATCCCAAGGCCACATCAGCATTCTTTCTTCCCTTTCTTCATCCAATTTTCTGATGAAAATATTCGTATCCATCGATATCCAACCCTACCATCCTCTCCCTCCCTGCAATCTCCTTTCAACCTCCCCCCACAGTCTCATCCTCCTGCCAGCATGTTTGCGCTGCTCTCTCAGCATCTCCTCCCCTCCCCTCGGCTTCTCCTCGGCCTCCCCTCGCCGGCGGGCTCTGCAACTCTGCCATAGAACAAACTCAGTGAGCGGTATGAGGGCCCAGGTCTGAATCGGGATGACTGGGTTTCACACGAGGGACTGTTGTGGGGTGGGGTCTGGGGTATTTCTACTCAATGATAGGTAGGGTCATGAATAATAAGGGGTAGTGATGCAACACACGGGTATTTTTAACAGTGAATAACAAGGTACAGGATCACGATTTTTCTCCAGTAATATGGTAGGGTAGTGGTCGAGTGCTGGGTTGCTTTTGAAATCAGCGAGGGGTGGGGTAGGGGCGGTCGACGTAGCAATGGAACTGCAAGCTGTGGTGCTGGGGGATCACGACGATGGCGGCGGGACGCGGCTGTATCCCCTCAATGAAGTTACACCCAAGTGCCTCCTCCCTGTCGCTAACAGACCGTTGGTCATGTACCAGCTCGCTCTGCTGGAGAGGAGCGGCTTCAAGGATGTGATAGTAGCTACCACACCGAAGGCCAGGGACGAGCTCGTCAACTTCATGGACCAGGGGTACAAGGGGTCGATCAAGGTTGACATCGTAGAGGTGGACGAGAACTGTGAGACGGCAGACGTTCTGCGTGCTCTGAAAGAGAAAATCACCAAAGATTTCGTCGTAGTGAGTGGGGACCTTGTCACGGACGTATACGTTCATCACCTCGCCGACGTTCACAGGATCAACGATGCCACATGCACGGTGCTCTTGAGGCCTCCAAAGCAGGAGGTGAAACAACCTGGGTCGAAGCCTGCCAAGGGCGAGGGTGGAAACGTCGATTTTGTTGCTCTCGATGCCAAGAGGACGAGGCTGTTGTGCCTGGAATCAGCCGCGGACGTTGAAGACAAGTTGACTCTTCCGCGGAAAGTGTTGCGGAGTTACCCGAATGTTTCCATCACGAACAAGATCCTGGATGCCCACTTCTACATCTTCTCTCGATGGATTCTTGACCTGCTGGAAGAAGAAACCGAGATTCGGTCTATCAAGACCGAGCTCGTGCCATACCTCATCAAGAGTCAGTTCTCTTCAAAGTCGGTGCCGGGACAGCCGGTTCTTGTTTCGGAAGAGGAAGAAGACGAAGATGAGAAGGCTGTGAGTTTCATATTCTCTCTTCGTCTCTCCCTCCAGTGGCCACCAGCCTGATTTTCTTTTGGGTGCCCCCAGGACGAGAGCCTGGTAGACGACGATGCGGAGCGATCGAAGTTCGTTCCCATCCGCTGCCATGCGCTCATCTACGATGGAGGATACTGCAGGTCATCATGGACTTGTTTTGATGACTGCGAGATGTCTGACATGCTCCTGCGCAGTCGCGCCGACTCCCTACACACCTACAAGGAAATGAACTTCGAGGTCCCCCGCCATCAAGGTCGCTGCCTCGCTATCTTCATTCATAGCTCAACACCTCTTTCAGGTCATAGCGTCCCGTGGGAGCCCAACTCCTCTTTCCCAGACAAGGTTTTCTTGTCGATGCCTTCCAGGAGCTGAGCGCTCATGTTGTTTTGACAGACCGATGAGGAGAAGAGAGCGTTTGCAAAGAAAGTCGGGTCGGACTGTGTTGTTGGCGAGGTGAGAAGCAGTTCAATCTCGTCATCTGCCCTGTCTCAAGTGGGTGATGCAGGGGTTTGCGATCGGGGAGAAGAGCAGCATCAAGAAGTCAGTGATCGGCAAACATTGGTGAGCCAAGTCAGGTAGTTTCTGGTTTGATTGTTGAGTCTTGTTTTAGCTCGATAGGGAGCAATGTGAAGATCGTCAATTGCATCCTACACAGCCACGTGACTATTCAGGTTGATCGCTCAGTGTATGCGCCATTTCGTGTATTCCTTACGGTTCCACTTCTGACTTGCAGGACAACTGTAATCTTACGGGATGCGTCATCTCCAACAATGTATACATCGAGAATGATTGCACGGTCTGAATGTTCCGAAATGCATTCATCGCGATTATGATTGTATATGCTTGCAGGTTACCAACTGTCAGATTGCAGACAAGTACCAGATGGAAGCCGAAAGCCAACACAAGAACGAGACTCTGCTGGCAGACGAGTAGATCCACTTCGATCTTTCACACTTCCAGCCTTTGGATAAATCAGTGCTCTCTCATCCCAGCCTGTTATAGCATTTCCTCCAACTCAGTGAGATGACTGAAACACGACCGTCCGACTCGGCGGCCCGTTCAACGAGTCACGGTGGCTCGGACTAGTGACTAGCCGTGGAACACACTACCGTCTCACTGACGGTACGGTAGCGGTGCCTGTCGCCTGACCCCCCCCCCCCTTCCCCGGAGTCCCGAGTACCTCAACCTCCGTCCGACGGTACGGTCACCACCCGGTGTTTGCCCGGCACTGCCGGGCCGCAGCGGCCGCCGCCGGGCCTCAGGGCCTCAGATTTCTCAATTGTAAAAGTGGCGACAGCACGGCGAGGATGGCGAAGGCGGCATGGGCAATGATCTTGATGGTTGCGGTGGTAAGAGCTTTGAGAGATGTCATGGATCCAACATGGTGAAGACATGTTCTGATGACCTATCAAGAGTGTGATGATGCTATGAGAATGGAATGTGCGCTGCTTGCTATGGCAGATGTAGCTGTAGCACCTTGACCAGCTGAGAGGAGCGAGACTTGAGCCAGATGATGAATGTCATCTGACGGATGATCATTACAGGGTCTTGCAGTCGTGCAAGGCAAGTCGGCAGAGGATCACATGATGGACGCGATCAAGCAGCATAAAGTTCAGATCTGTATAGATCTCTGCAGACCGAAAGCCTTTTGAACTGACACACTGCAGTCTCCAAGAGCTATTGTCCCTACTGCAAGAATGCCAAGTCCGTCTTTGAGAAGATGGGGGTCGAGTATCATGCCGACGAGCTCGACCAGATGTCTAACGGAGCTGAGATCCAAGCTGTGAGTACCGATTGAGTGTCGAGCAGCTCTAGACTGGACCTGACCTCCTACCAGGAGCTCGCGAAGCTCACGGGGCAGAGAACCGTCCCCAACATCTTCATCGACGGGAAGCATCTCGGGGGAAACGACGGTGAAACCATTGACCGTCGTTTGAGCAGCTGACCACTGGCGACAGACTGCGTGAGGGCTAAGGAATCTGGCAAGCTGGCTACGTTGCTCAAGGATGCAGGCGTGAAGTTTGAGTTGTGATGCGAGTTCTCCTCACTTGCCCGTCAGTGACATGATCGTGTCTTGAGCGAGAATAAAAGTTCTCCCTACACCTCCTTGTTTACTTTGAGATCGAACCAGATTTCACGATTGCACATTTGACATCTGCTACTAAACATCCTCATACCCGTTTATTGATTGCCTTCTCCATCACATCCGCGGTCTTCTCAATCCCAATATCCACCGCCTGGACCAGCTGACCGATCCCGAGCTCGAGCCTGCTCCAGCTGAGCTCTGGCTGGACATCACGCCTCGTGGGTACCCGAAAGCCTTGAAAGCAGGGTGAGCGGCAGGGAGGGAGCTCCAGGCGGAGAAGCAGCTCACCAGCATGGTCAGGAAGGTGAAGAAGGAGAAGACCAACGCTCCTGCCTGCCGCCAGTGCAAGAAGATCCATACCATGACGGTGAGAATCATCTTCGATATGTCAACCTGCAAGAGGACCTGGTAACTCAAACCGATTTAACAGCAGCTCTTTTGACCTGTAAGATTGCATATCGGATCCTGAGTTTGTCCTCGGGCGGAAGAGTGATCAGGCCTGCCTTCAATGCGCTCTTTCTCTGCTCTGCCTTGAGCAGCCCGAGGACCTGCTCAGAGTCAGCTGGAGTAGACGGCCAGAGGTCTGTCGACTCACCGAGAACTTGGCGATACTGCACAGCCTGTCTCTTTCAGGGTACTTGACTGCATGTAGCAGCCCCCTCGTGTATCTGGCGCACTTTGTCAGAGATCTCTGACGGGCCTCTCGCCATCTTCCCCTCCTCCTCACCCCAACGAGTGCAGAACTCCGAGCATGTTGCTGCCATGCGAATGCATCGCCTTGATACACTTCCCCTGTCACCCGAGCGGCAAGTCAACCAGAAAACCTCACAGCGACCGATCATGTGCTTTCTCACCACATCCTGCACTGAGATACTCTCTGGCAGCTCATGCTTAGAGGCCGCGATAAGGTCGGAAGCGTTCATGGAGGTAGCAATCGCAAAGGTCGGCGACAGGAGGAGAGGTAGAAATCTTTGCAGCGCCAGGTCATGTTTGAGCGCGAGGCAGAGAAACCTACCGGTGCAGGGGACCGGCGATCTCCTCGGATATCTTCTGGATCTGATGAATACCAGTGACTTGGCAATCTACCTCACAACCTTCGATCACCTGCGTTGTCCGGCGGTGGATGCAAGCAAGGAACAGCCTGTGGGTTCAGCTTGAGCGGTTGTAAGGACGAAAGTTGTCAGAACCTGCAGAGTTTCTCGCGAGAGACATCATCGATGGAGTGATAGAGGCCATGGTCCAACAGCACGAGCTCGGGTCGGGGAGGCGAGCCCTTAGCTCGCACGTAGATGTTCCCAGCATGCGGGTCGCCATGAACGTGTCCATGGCACAAGATCATCTCCGAGAAAGTATCTGCAACAAGTTCTCCAACATCCTCCAGCCTCAGCCCGGCCGCCAGGATCCCTTCCTCGTCGTTCAGGCGCAGAAGGTCTCTTTCAAACTCCATGGTCAGGACGCTCTTGCTCGTGAACTCCCAAAGCACTCGTGGCACCTTCGCCTGCGGCATGTGCGCAAGGACGTGGGCCGTCTTCTCGGAGTTGGTCGCCTCCGATTCGAAGTCGAGCTCTCCCCTCAGCGCTTTCTCGAAATCGTTGATCAAGACGCTCAGGTCCAGCCCTCCTGGTTTCACTTGCACCCCCATCGTCCGCAGTACTGAGAAATCAGAGGCCATCTCCTTCCTGAGCGAAGGATAGATCACCTTCACGGCTACCTCCGTGCCGTTATGAAGGAGAGCGCGATGTACTTGAGCCAGGGAAGCAGCTGCTATGGGTTTCTTGTCAAAGGAGAGGAACAGCTCCTCCGCAGACTTTCCAAACTCTTCCTTGATCACGGAGTCGATCTCTTCGAACGTTTTCGGCGGCGCTTGATCGGTCAAGACACTCAGCGTCCTCACATATTCTTCTGGGATCCCTCGCTTTCCTGCTCCGCCTTGGAGGGATGCTACGAACTGAGCAGCTTTGTTGTAGATCCCTCCATTCTCTCTAGCAAGTTGCAGCGCCTTTTGCGCGCCCCTGGCATGCACCTCCTTCAGGACCTTGGCGCGACGGATCGGATCGCTCACATTCAGCAGGGAGTTCTCGTAGTCGGATTTGACCTCATTGAAAATGGCGAGCGCCTTGAAGGATCTTCCCATACCAAGGCCGAAGTTGGGGTTGTTGTCCAAGCATGAGGGTTTCGGTGCCTCCTGACTGGTCGGCGTCGCTCCAAGCGCCGAGAAGAGATTCTGCAGAGCATTGGCTGGGGAGCCCGTGCCGCTGTCGGGGGGATTGGAACCGGATCCTCCTTTGAGTGAGAGGCATGACGGCGAGATCTTCGCTGGACATCGAGACAGTGGTGTACATAGATCATAGGCGGGGCATGTTGTAGATGCTATGGCCGGCAATCCATGACAACCAGGCGAGTTTGAAAAGAAAAGCAACAGAGTGATGCTGAGCGAGGCGACGTTGAATGCCGGCCGCAAAGTCCTCGGCGATCGCATTGGGAGAGGAAGAGAAACGTGAGCAGATTCAGATGTCTTGTGCAGTTCCCACCGGCTTCGTACAAGGAGAGTCACCAGACCTGCTGAACGAATCAATCCATGCAGAAATCGAAACAAGATCAGGGTTGTGGTCTCGAGGATCGAGGATCAGATGACGAGACCTTCTCCTACGGACCATCGCTCCTCCTCTCTCCTCGGCCTACTTGCGATCTACGTGCTGCACCATCCCCCCTCCTACCCTCCAGCATCTCATCTGCCATGGCGCACGCGCACAGTAGAGCCAATCGAACCTTCCGTGCCATGCGCCTCACTATGTTGACTAAAAATCTTCAAACAACCCGCCTCGGTGTATTGGGCTATGTAAATATGCTCCCCGGGGAGATTGACGCCAAGATGAGCACACCAACACACTGCGATGTAAGGCCACTCATCAGAATCTTCAAGAAGTATGCGACAACAACTAACAAGAGCTGGTGCCGTCCAAAGCTGGGGGCTGCTGCCAGGTAACACTCTTCAGAATGCTTCATCAGGTTTCCTTTGAACCACCGAGCCCATGCTCGAGCCTCCGTCAATCCTCCTCAGTCAGATGCTGCTGCCAGCGGCATCATACAAAGATGTTAACTATGCCATATGTTGTTATTCTTTCAATACAGGGACCCTTCAATCTTTCATGATGGTCGTCTGTCTCTCTCTTATTCCAGCTGCGGATTCCTCGAGTCTCTCTCCCCGACTCAGCTTCGCAGTTTTGTTTGCTTTGACGACAGTCGTCAAAGACCTGGTCGTCAAAGACCTGGTTCAAAGTCGTCAAAGACCTGGTTTCACTCATTGATTGAAAGTTCAATATTTTCAGGTCTCACTGAAGTTCGAAGAGTCCATTCTCTGCCCGGTGCACTCATCGCAACTCGCAATCGAAAAATAAATGCATCTGACACTTTAATGAACGAATATGAACATCAAAAAAATAAATCTCTTGCCTCCAAGACCTCGTTGAGTCTGAAATCTAAACTCTACAAGCATCCATCCCAGTCCGTCCTACACAGTCCCATAGAAAGTTCAGGTCGGTCTCCGATATCATGCTCCCTGATGACTCCCCTTGGCATCCCCTATTGTACATGCCTCCTATCCCCTCCTCCATCGCCCCCGCCTCCCCAAGCCCCGCCGACATGTACAGCGCAGGTGCGCTCGGCTGGCTCGCTCCAAGCAGCCCCGGCGCCTCCGGAGCTGCCACCCTCGGCAGTGCCGCCGCGTCGAAGAACTCGTGCGAGTCCGTGAACACAATCGACGACGCTGAGATCTGATGGTGCGCGAGCTTCCTCGGGCGGTTCTTGCGATGGCCCTTGTGCGTGTAGGGCCACTTCTCGATCCCCAGCCGCCGGCACACGTGCTTCATCGTCGACTTGCCGATCCCGATCTTGGACGCCGCGGTCTCGAGGCTCTCATGGAAGTGCTCGGCAAGGAGCTCGAACGTGATCACCACAGGGCTCCGCGACATGGACTTGCCCTTCCTGGCATGGACCTGTACGCTCCTCTCCTCCAGGTCGCTCCCCTCGAAGATGCTGTCCAGGTCGAAGCTGTCCTCTCCCTCCGGCGATCCTGCTGCAGACATGTCTGCAGCATCTGAGGACGAGAGGCTGTCGGTATCGTGGTCGTGGTCGTGGTCGTGGTCGAGCACCTCGGGGTTGCTTGGCTGGAGAAAGTGAGGCTGGGGGGGCTGATCATCGAGGCTGTAGTCGGGGAAGGCGGGATAGGCCTGGAAGGATGCGGAGGATGCGGTGCAGTGTTGATAGGCTGGTACTATGTCGACGGTGGTGCAGGGGAGCTCAGGGGTCTGTTGCATGGATGGACCCATGAGCATCCAGGCATCTGGATCATTGGCAGGCTGATCGACGGGATTCGCAAAGGCCTCCTGAGTTGGGTCGAATGCGCTGATTTGGATGCCGGTAGGAAAGGAAGATTCCCAAGGATCACAGCAGTAGTTAGAAGAACAGCAGGAGGGCTGAGCAGGAGTCTGTTCGTAGAAGGAATAGCATGTGTTGTACTGTTGGAGCTCCATGGAGAAGTCTGGAGCAATATACATTGATGGCTGGATGGCAGTCTCGTACTCAGTGATCTGCATTTGGAGTGCTCGGAAAGCAGAAGTGTAGATAGATAGCTCTGGGAGTAGACAATCAGAGGGTCGACCAGCAGCGAAAATTAGCGTGGAGCGGCGTGTTGCCTGCAGAAAGTGGGGATCAGGAAGGGAAGGAGTCTGTTTTAAACAGGGGGAGTGGGTCTCGTGATCCCCCCTCCATATTCCCCAAGTTTTCCTGTAAGGCCAACAGTACCGGGTGATTCGATATGAAACTGACCCACCCTTTGACTAGAGGAACGGCCGCGGTCATATAACGTTGCATTTTATCAGTTGTCCATCACGTTACCGTGCAAGAAACAAGGTTGATGGAATCGCACCGTTATTTGTAGTAAACTTGGGGAACCTTTACCCCTGGGGAAACTGGATTTCTCTAGAAAGAAAAGTCACGAGGAGCCACGTTCTCCAGATGCAACAAAATTGAGCCTTTCAGAAGAGTTGGGGAGAAGAATGTGACTGGGAGGTCAGCAACGCATTCCCCTAGGTTGAGAATTGAAATAGCCTCTTTTCACAAAACATCTAGTTTCCTTAAGTTCAGCGACATGTCGTACGCAATCAACTCTCAAATTTATATACAATACCAAAACTCTTGCATCACATCTGATACTCAAAAATCGCAGAAACGCATACATCGACAGTGAGAACAGTGCATACTCATTCCCAGTTTTTTCTTCCTAACAATTGTGCTATCCAAGCGAGTGGATGGTTCTAGACACATTATGAATGAGAGAGTTTAGCCTCTCGTGTGAACTGCAACTGTCTTGGTACTCCTCCCCTATCTTGATTAATCAAAACAATAGGTTAATTGCAACAGAATTTGATGTCCGATTTTCAGACGTTAAACACAAACCTTCCTACACAGTTCCATCCCAATCAAAGAAAATTCTCCCTGAGGACTCCCCTTGGCATCCTCTCTCGTGCATGCCTCCTATCCCCTCCTCCATCGCCCCCTGTTCCCCGGCTGCAGCCGCCATCCCCATCACCCCTGCTGGAGCCAGCGCTGCCTCCCCAAGCCCCGCCGACATGTACAGCGCGGGTGCGCTCTCAGGCTGGCTCGCTCCAAGCAGCCCCGGCGCCTCCGGTGCTGCCACCCTCGGCAGTGCCGCCGCGCCGAAGAACTCGTGCGAGTCCGTGAACACAATCGACGACGCTGAGATCTGATGGTGCGCGAGCTTCCTCGGGCGGTTCTTGCGATGGCCCTTGTGCGTGTAGGGCCACTTCTCGATCCCCAGCCGCCGGCACACGTGCTTCATCGTCGACTTGCCGATCCCGATCTTGGACGCCGCGGTCTCGAGGCTCTCATGGAAGTGCTCGGCAAGGAGCTCGAACGTGATCACCACAGGGCTCCGCGACATGGACTTGCCCTTCCTGGCATGGACCTGTACGCTCCTCTCCTCCAGGTCGCTCCCCTCGAAGATGCTGTCCAGGTCGAAGCTGTCCTCTCCCTCCGGCGATCCTGCTGCAGACATGTCTGCAGCATCTGAGGACGAGAGGCTGTCGGTATCGTGGTCGTGGTCGTGGTCGTGGTCGAGCACCTCGGGGTTGCTTGGCTGGAGAAAGTGAGGCGGGGGGGGCTGATCATCGAGGCTGTAGTCGGGGAAGGCGGGATAGGCCTGGAAGGATGCGGAGGATGCGGTGCAGTGTTGATAGGCTGGTACTATGTCGACGGTGGTGCAGGGGAGCTCAGGGGTCTGTTGCATGGATGGACGCTGGAGTATCAGGGCATCTTCTTGTTGATTGTTTCGGTTTTCTGTCGTATCGTTCAGAACTTGAAAATCATTTTTACATCCAGGTTGAGGTCAAACATGAGGAGATGTGTATATGGCACGGGATCAAGTTGGGGAGTTCTCTGTAGCCTAATTTAGAAGTTGGGGAGATGGGTCTCGTGACCCCTTCTCTATTCCCCAAGTTTCAAGTTTTGCAAATGCGGCCTCGGTCTTGGAACGTTGCGTATTTCTTCCTCTTCGTCTCAGTCACGAGGGGCTTCGAAATTCTAGCAAACGAGAGTCAGGCTTTTGAGATTTCGTGCTCAGGGGGTACATTCGAGGATATGTGGTACAAAAAACAGACCCCCACCCTCTCTTTGATTTGACAGCCATGTTCTTGTAGCCTTTCACATTTGAGGAACGTTAAATGAGGAAACCCGACACCAAAACTTCTGCCTTGACTGCTCGTTACAGTTTGAGGTATTCTCCTTGGTGCCTCGATCGTTTTCCCCGAGGTGGGCTTACAAAATCAGGGCGGGTCTGCCCCGGACTCCAATCAGGAATGAGATTCCTTTCAAGTCCTTCACCTACGAACAGCCTACTGAGCTCTATTTGCACAAGCTAAACGGTATTGCAATGTCGTGGAAATAGCGAGACCGATTTGAACAGTTCTATGTGGCTTTCAATTATACAACAATGAGCCAAAACAAAACAAAAAGAGGATTTCAAAAAATCTAACGCAGGAAAGAGACAGCTTGCTTGAAACATTGAATAGTGATGCGCGTTGTAGTAAACCATTTACATGAAAATGAAAAAGAAACAAATTGCTGAAAGAATAATCATCTACGTCCGTCCTACACAGTCCCAAAGAAAGTTCAGGTCGGTCTCCGATATCATGCTCCCTGATGACTCCCCTTGGCATCCTCTCTCGTGCATGCCTCCTATCCCTCCCTCCATCGCCCCCTGCCCCCCGGCTGCAGCCGCCATCCCCATCCCCCCTGCATGGGCCAGCGCTGCCTCTCCAAGCCCCGCCGACATGTACAGCGCAGGTGCGCTCGGCTGGCTCGCTCCAAGCAGCCCCGGTGCCACCCTCGGCAGTGCCGCCGCGCCGAAGAACTCGTGCGAGTCCGTGAACACAATCGACGACGCTGAGATCTGATGGTGCGCGAGCTTCCTCGGGCGGTTCTTGCGATGGCCCTTGTGCGTGTAGGGCCACTTCTCGATCCCCAGCCGCCGGCACACGTGCTTCATCGTCGACTTGCCGATCCCGATCTTGGACGCCGCGGTCTCGAGGCTCTCATGGAAGTGCTCGGCAAGGAGCTCGAACGTGATCACCACAGGGCTCC
The DNA here is from genome assembly GCF_000315625.1 of Guillardia theta CCMP2712. NCBI lineage: Eukaryota > Cryptophyceae > Pyrenomonadales > Geminigeraceae > Guillardia > Guillardia theta. The sequence continues at coordinate 239,284 of NW_005434660.1, forward strand.
GCGACATGGACTTGCCCTTCCTGGCATGGACCTGTACGCTCCTCTCCTCCAGGTCGCTCCCCTCGAAGATGCTGTCCAGGTCGAAGCTGTCCTCTCCCTCTGGCGATCCTGCTGCAGACATGTCTGCAGCATCTGAGGACGAGAGGCTGTCGGTATCGTGGTCGTGGTCGTGGTCGTGGTCGAGCACCTCGGGGTTGCTTGGCTGGAGAAAGTGAGGCTGGGGGGGCTGATCATCGAGGCTGTAGTCGGGGAAGGCGGGATAGGCTTGGATGCAGTAATCAGGATTGGCTGGCTGTAATATGTTTACTGTGTTCCAGGTCATCGCTGTCCCGTTATCCTCTTGAGCTGGGTCGAATGCGCTAATTTGGATGCCGGTAGGAAAGGAAGAATCCCAGGACTCGTAGCAGCAGTTTGTGGAACAGGGAGCTTGCTGAGAAGGAGGTTGGTGAAGATGTGAGTTGGAGAGGTGTTCGTTGTGATCTGCATGGAAAAGATCTGTTGAAACATACATTGATGGCTGGATGCCTATTTCGAAGTCTGGTATTTGCATGACTGGGAAGCAAAGAAAGCACAGAGTGAGAAGCTTCTGTTAATGCAGCAGGCAATGTCTCAACAGGATTGAAGCGTTGGCGTGGGGAGAGCGAGGGATTGGTTTCCCCGGTCGATAAAGGCAGCTTTTTATACGGAGTTATAGTTATGCCTTGGTGGCATCCGTGCAATTTTCTCCTCTTCCCCATGTTTACTACACCCATTCCCTCTTTTGGACCTCATGGGATTGCCACGGTGCCTGCACGTTACCCGTAAGGAAAGATGATTCTAGATTCCTCCGGTCACATGTTCGAATCTCTCCCCAATATTCCTCAGGTTTCTTTCTGAAAAGGAGTATTTTCGTATCAATTCATTCTGCCCTTTTGTCCCCTGCTCTCGAGACCAGACTCCGGGAGGCCCGGAAGATATCCGGAAGTTGGGGAATAGCTCTCTGACAGAGCCCTCAAGGTCGGAATGTGACTGTCATCATCTATCAAAAGCGCTCAAGTTGGGGAGCCCTAGCTTTCCGAAGTGGTGGAGCCTTTGAAGGCCCCGGGGAGCCAGCACGCCGGTGGGGGACTGAACTTCAGAAATTAGTCACTAGTAAGTTGGGGACTAACTTACCGCGGTAGCGGTCATCCGATGATCAGTCACGACTGGCTTCCACTGGCAGTGGTGACACGCCGGCCCGCGGGGCGGCGGCCCCGGCGGCGCGGGCTCCGATCGGACTCGGCGGGGGCCGCGGCACAGCCCCGCGCCGCCGCCGCCGGCCTTGAAGGTTTCCTGCCGGGCACTGTTTTGAAGTTTGGGCCGGGACAGCAGTCGGCAGGGCAGTCAGTACTGAGGTTTGGTTGAGTCTCGCCGCCCGCGGCCGCGGTGTCTTCAGTTCTCTTCTCGCCGTTTGGCCAGTGCGACTCAGCCAGTGTCAGGGTCGCCGGGCCCCCCGCCCGCCTCCCGGAGGCTCGACTCTCAGTGATTGTCCTCGTACTGATTTTCAAGTTTTTGACTTAACTTTGAGTACGGTAAAGGCCGTTCAGAGTCAGTGAAGTACTCGGAGCCGTCAGACTTGTAAACTGCCCGTAGGCTAAAGGTCCCGGGCCACTGCCGGTCCGCCGGGGCCGGCCCGGGATGCCTCGGACTATCGGATCAACTCATGCCACTGGCTCCGGGGCTCAGTGACTGCGGTGGCAATCGCCGCCGGCCGGGCGGCCCGGCCCGGGCCGGGCCTCCTCGACTCTCGGAGTCACGCCCCGGGACTGGCAGTCCGCGGGGCCGCCGGGGCCGGGCGCCCGGGCCGCTGGCTGCGGCCTCCGAGGCTCCGTCGTCAGTCACGGAAATTGATTTCGTTATGTTGTGTAACGGAAGGTCGTTTGGATTCAAGCTGCCAGAGCAGGCGTGTAGCTTGAGGGTACAGGCGCATGTTCTTGAACTAACCCGCACAGTCTGCTCATCTTCTCTTGTCCAGATACCGATGGCTTCACGTGAGTCAGTCAGTATGCTCATCTGCAGCGAGTCAAGCATCAGTCAGCCAATCGCCGGGTATACGCCATGCAGGAGTCGAGTCTATGCGGAAGAAGGAGCATGGAAGCCTGTCAAAGATGGTGATATTCAAGGTGCTATCAGATGGATATCTGCGAACAGACATCTTCGGCCGTTCTGTGGATGCGGAAACATTATTCCTTGTCCGACCAATGAACAGGATGCAAAGATAGTGAGTGAAGTCTGGAAACGTGTATGCAGAAATGCTATCAACAAGTTCTGTTCACATCATTCTGCGGACCTCAAGGCGTCGTGGTAAGAGACTGATGAATTGAATGATGTTTCCTTTAATTGATCCATGTGCATGGTACAGCGTGGAGCTTCTGGCCAAAGTTTTGCATGCTGCTGAATACGAAAGTTGCACAACATGCGTTTTTAGTGATATTCAAATCGACATTTCAGACTGTGTGCAAGAGATAGAAGCTGTTCCAAAGCTGACCGAGTTCTTATTCAACAATGATGATGACCAACTATCGTATTCTCTTTGCCTTTTGCTTCGAGTTGCTCCTCCCAACGTGGTCAGGAAATTTTTTTCACAGGATGTAGTCATGAAGGCCATGAGGTCTTGTCATGGAGTATTGACATGCGATGACTCCATATCCCCAGGCATGCTTCACGGCTTATCTCGCATGTCGATTTACCTTCGATGGAAGCACGAGGTATCGACGTACGATCGGCATTTTCATTTCTCTTGACGGTTGTTTGTTCTCTCAATACAGGTTTGACTCCGGTCAGCAAGAGAGTTGTCTTCATTGCTATGATTGACTTGGTCGCAAAAGGCCTGCATGTTGATCAGAACCCTCGTAAAGGATCCGGACTGCAGAAACTTTCTGGATTCTCAGCCGGTAATACTCAACAAGCTGTCCTCGACCTGTCAATGAACGAACTTGTTTTTCTCACCATCAGGAAATTGAGAACATGGTGTGCACACTCCTTCAAACGTTTGCAGCCCTGGCCACCAGGCTGGAGGACAAGGATACAGCAAAACCATCGATGGGCGAAGTCAACGCGGAGCGCAAGGAGCTAGTGGCCACCATAGTCGACCTCCTAGAGAGCTTGAGCGACTTACTGGTCTACCGTGTCATCTGGCCGAACTTTGAACTTGGGAATTGGAACAAGACCATACGAGGAGTGATCTCATGTTTGAGGTAGCTCATCTTTGATTCATGTCTTTGCTGAACAAGCGAGTTTTCAACTGATGTTGTTGACGATGACGACAATATGATAACTTCATTCCAGTTGTGAAGATGTGTTACTGCGAAAGGCAGCTTCCAACTTTCTCTGCTCCTTCTCTTCCGCAATCGATGGGAGTCAGCTTTCTTCTGCCTCCTTGGCTCCAGGGTCAGACACTCTGCCATGAACTAAACCTTGACGCTGGGCCTGCAGGTGTGGTCGTGAAGTGATTTCTCAAGAGGATGTTGTGATCAGATTAACGTGTCAAATTCAGAAATTGGTGGATGAAAAGATGTTGCAAAATCATTGGGTTGACTTCTTAAATCACAGAAAGAGAAACATAGAGAAGATATGGACGAGCTTGAAAGGTCTCATTCCGCCATCCAGGCAACTTTGACCGGGCACGTCTCGTCGATGCGGTAGCGGGACAGGGCAGGTTGACTGATGGCCTGACCGTCTTCCTTTCTCAGATCGAGATACTTCGACGCAGAGCGACAGATTGCCATCCATCAACGGAAGCTGACAGATTGCCAGAGTGAGCTAGAGGCCATGAAAGAGGACCTGGAGGGCCATCAACAGAAGCTCCTGACGTGTGAGAAGCGGAGGGATGAAGTGGAGGAACAGCTAGCTAACGTACCGGCACCTTGATGAAGGCTCGGACTGACCTTCCCTCCAGGCCGATGAGGAACTGAGAGCAGAGAAGCACCGGAGCTCACAACTAGAAGAGGATCTCGACAAGCGAAATCAGCAAGTAGAATCCATGGAGGTGATTTGTGTCCTGCTCCTTTCGCTCCCTCCTGATAGCGAGCAACTTCAGGAGGAGCTAGAGGAAAAATCGCGGAGGATCAATGAGCTGGAGCGCAAACTTGCGCTGCTGGCAAGAAGCCACAAAGAACAGTCCCTGGTCATCGAGAAGCAGACGGAGAAACTTCGGGCAAGCAAACATGTGCAGTCAGTCATTCAACAGCTCTGCGGGTCGGTTGTGATAGAGAGCCCGATGCATCCTCCTGCTGTGAGGCGGCGATGAGAGGACTCTTATACTTGTTCATTCTCTCCCCCATATGTGAACAAGAAGCAAAACAAGCGAATGCACCACAATGAAGTATAATGACCAGCAACCTCCGGTCTTGTTCCCAGCTGAGAGAGTACCCACGCATTTCTTGACATCTTGAGTGAACTTTCCGCTGCTCAGACAAGTTGCATTTGTACTGCAGGCTACGTCAGTGCTCACATCGGTATTGCTCCTCCTTCACCTCCCGTTGCCGAACAGCGAGTATCCGTTGATGCAACTGACTTGAGCAGAGCTGCCGACGGGAATGCATGCGTCAGGTTGCACGATGGTGACGTTATCCACGATGAAGGGTCCACATCCTGATAAGAGGCTGAACAGCAGGATGAATCACTTAAGTGGAGATCGTACCTCGTGTGCAGGCCTGCACGACTGACTTCGGCTTTGCAAATCTAGTGCAGTAAACACTGTTGATCTGTTCTAATCAGCAACAAAGGAAGATAAACAAAACTCCCCACCTGCACACCATCCGCGTCCTTGCAGATCGGCAGGTACTCCAGGGTACCGTTGCCGCAGGCAGTTGAGCATGAACTCGGGACTTGGCTGATATCCCAATAAGCTCCTGCTACCTCGCATGTCTTGGTTGACTGCACGTAGCTCGCCCTTTCAAACCAAAAACCACATGAGCAGACAAGTTGTGCATCGTAAGGCTGATCTCCGTTACAGCAACAAAACTCAACAGCTGCATTGTCGCCGTCCTGTTTTTGGCAGCACCCTGCAGTAGAACAATGGCAATAGGGTAGAACCGAGATGGAAAGAGAGAGCAGAGAAACCAAGAATGCCGAACAAGATCTCATCAGAGTCTTGAAAGCTCTCTAAACCTTGCCATGCTAGTCATCGAGCGGTCAGCATGACGAGTATGTTTGACAAGCCACGTCACTTTGACCCGGGCCGGCCGGGGCGGCCGGCCCGTTCACGGTTGCCTGCCGCGCTCGGAGTGACAGTGAGCCTCAGTCTCCGAGGCCCCCGCACTCAGCCGCTGAGCAGTCACGCGGCCAGGACCGCCCTGACCCCGAAAACGGTCACCATCGTGCCCGACTCAGATCTCACTGTCAACTCACGGTGGGCCTGAGGTTCTGTCATGCCTTGAGTCCGCCCGGCCCGGCCGCCCGGCCGCCGCCGGGCCGCCGCCCACTGCGGCCCGGGCCCCGGTAAGTACGGCATGTTCTCCGGCAAAGCGATTTAAAGATTTGTTTCATTTTCACATGTATTGCCGAGATTTTGGAATTACTTAGGGAACATCTGAAATGTTTCGAATATCTTTTAATGATTTCAAGATTGTACAAGCCTCTAATGGATGAATTGCGGAAAGTCGGACTGCTCGGCACAGTGATGAAATGAAGAAAGTTGGTATCAGGGTAGATGATGGAGAATGGAGGAGGAGGAGGAAGAGAGAGAAGGTGTAAGAGAAGAGGAGAGTGAAAACAGAGATGAGTGAGTTTGGAGGAAGTGGAACAAGGAGAATGGGGAGCAGCATACATTCGAGTTCGATTTACGATGTGTGATATTGATACTCCTTTAAATGCATCAGGTCATGTGGAAGTTTTGGTTTACACGGCCGGGACCAGCATGAACAACCATTGAATTCTGGAATTTTGGTTGTGTTCTGCACAGAGTTTCGATCAGGATGGGCGGGAGAAGCTTGGATTTGGTACCATGTTTAACAGCGACTTGATGATGAAGATGACATGGGCAACAGATGTATCAGTTTCTTATCTGCACCTCATCGGCTTTGGTTGCCGTTGCAATGTATCATTTTGCTTTTCCCAAGAGGAGGTTGGCGCTTCTGCGATGAATTGCTGCTGCGCTAATGACATGCGAAAGGAAACGTGAAAGTGACGATGAAGAGTGTCAATTCAAGAATTTCGTCAAGACTGCAGCAAAACATGTTTGCTCTTTGCACCCCCCACCCCCCCCACCCATGCACTAAACCATTCTTCCTTCAGGGCAAGAGCACTGTCATCACGACTGTAAACGAATTGCTTGAAGCCATGTCGAAGGCGATGGATACACAAGTAAAAAGATACTGATCTCTTATTGCATACTTCTCCTTGATATTTTGCTGTTTTCATTCTCTTGACTGCCCCGGTCTCCAGAACTTCGTCAATTTGACCTCAAAGCCGAAGCTGCGAAATGTGATCTTGCGACGTAGCGAGTTGAAGGGACTTACGCTTAGAGATTCGTAGGACCTGATTGTGGATCAGATCGATTTGGAGATCAGTCGACTCAAGTAGTCAAGTCAAAGTCCTTATGACCATCTCACTCTTCTCTTCATAGTGATCGCTTGTTCACCATCTTGTCTGAAGCAAGTATCGAGTCTCTACCGCTTGCGCAGCTTGTAAAGAGCGGTTGCCGGTATAAGGCACCTTGTTTTCCCAGTACCATTGTGAAGATTTGTTTTGCTGCAGTTTGCCTTGTTGTGCTCTTGACATCGGTGGTGAGTGCAAGACAACCGAAGTGGTCATGATATTCTTAGCGGAACGTGCAGGAACTCTTACCAAACTTGTTGTCTTCAAACCTGGCGGAGGTGGAGGACGAGATTTGAAATGTCACACTTACGATCCAGGTCTTCACTCTTGGCGATGCTATGTGATGTGAATTGCCCTGAAAATGTCACAGAGCGGGAATTTTGCAATGACACTGATCATGATAGCGGATCGATTCCTGTGAGGTTGACAGCAACGGATACTGTCCACGTAATACGTCAAACATCAAAAACAGCCTATAGTGAGCTCAGGGTTGTTGATTCTTTGCTTTCACAGTTGAAGCTCTATTCGTTCGAGACAAAGAAGATCCACACAGTTGTTGATTTCTTGAAAGCACGAGGTCCTTGAATCTTTCTTTCCCTTCCCTTCCTCTGAGTCCTAGAGCAGGCATTTGCAACGTGCGGGTCAGCGCGTCCGGAGGAGGAGGGCACAAGTTTCAAGAGGTGAGGTGGAGGGAGGTACGTAGAAGTCGACTGACGTGCTTGAAGCTCTTTCAACGGGAGATCGGAGTGAAGCTGTCCTCTGTCGACGAGATGCGGTCCGTCATCACTGGAGTGAATCATCGGCTACTCACAGGCAAGGGATGGAAAGGTTTCTCCTGTTGTCACAAGGTTGCAGGGAGTCAGGAGGCCTTCCACTATCGTTGGGGACTGGATGCTGAGAGGAAGGTGAAATTGTTTCTTGTAATGAGACCCGCTGAGCAGAGGAGGGTAGGCGTATGTCTCCTTTGCCGGGAAGAAGAGCCCCTTTCCGTGAGTAGGAGTGTAGCTGGAAGCTGGCAGTGCTGACGGATGTGCAGGTATCTGCTCGTCAACATCGGAAGCGGAGTCTCGATCATTCGTGTCGATCAGGTGTGTGATGGAAAAAATTGTTGAGAGAGAGAGAGAGAGAGACAGACAGACAGAGAGACAGAGAGCGAGCGGGGGTTGGGGGGGAGGGGGGGGAGAGGAACGACGGGGGACAGGGGGATGTCAGATTGATGAAAGGATGGAGGGAAGAAGGATGAGGTCGAACATAGGAGGGCAAGGGGGAGCGGGAATGTCTAGGAGCTGACCTCTTGCAATAGATGGACTGTTATCGTCGTCTTAGCGGTCCTTCTTTCCCGTCGTTGTGCATCCAAGGTTGAACGCCTGCCCGTCAGGTTCCTGTCTGGGAGGAGGAAGCTTCTTCGGCCTCTGCAAGCTTCTCACCGGGAAGTACAAGTTCGACGAGATCGTGGAGATGTCTCGACGAGGTGACCCTGTTTCAGCGCAAGTGTGAGTGAACAAGGTGACACAGGGAACATCAACAACGTGGACCTGCTAGTATCCGATATCTACGGGCAAGGATTCGTGAAGGTGCAGAGCAATTATCGATGTACAGTGCACTAGCTCTTGACTGTGTTGTTCTCAAGGATATTGGGCTCTCCGACGACCTTATTGCGAGTTCATTTGGCAAGGAACGCAGTCCGTTGTTCCTTTTGCTTCTTGTTTGACATGTTTCTTCTTTGCAGGTTGCAGTTGCAGATCACAGCAGCGAAACATTCAGTCCTGAAGACATGGTACGGCGCTTTGCATACATAATTGTAGCAATCGCACAACAGTTTGGTGAAAGGCGATGATTGTGGAAATTAATCTTTTACACTTCAGGTTCGAAGTCTTATCTTCATGTTCAGCAACAATCTTTCGCAGATAGCGTGCCTCATTGCTGAGCGAGAGGTAGAATGGGAGATGTTCATGTTGATCAGATTCTGACGCTGACAAAGCGCATTGAGAATATCATATTTTCTGGAGGATTTATTCGCAATAACGCATACGTGTGGAGCAAAATCAGCTTCGGATTAGGTAGAGACAGGGAGGAGGCGGAGGGTTTCCTCACCTTCCTTGACAGACTTCTGGTCGGGCAGTCGCTTCCAAGCGCTCTTCATGGAGCATGAGGGATTTCTCGGTGAGCACAGGAGGGTGACCGTCTGACCTTGACCTGCTCCTCCAGGTGCGCTCGGGGCCTACTTGCTGCATGACAAGCACGAGGATGAAGAAGTCCTTCAGTCGCCTAGCGAGGAAGCAACATCATCCCCGGGAAGCTCAAGACAGGCTGCGGCTGGCCCAGCATGACGTGGGGTGTGTGGCCGAAGGCTAGGTGCGATGACGTCATCGCGTTAGGGACGTACATGGGCTGCATCTGAGCTGTTCCAAGGGCCTGACTCTTCTCTGAAACCTCCTGCTGCTTTTGCTTCTCCTCCGGCTTGCTGCCGCGAGCTCGTTCGCGCAAGCCATTCATCCTCTGCTTGATAAACTTCCGATATTTCCATGAGAAGAACGCTGCCGTCCCCAGCAGCACTCCAGCAACCACTCCGACGACGATACCAGCAATGGCTCCCGCGCTCAACGAGGTCTTGGGGGCCGGCGCATTGGTGCGGAGGGAGGCGGAAGTGACCCCGGACTCATTGAGGAAACCTGACTGCATCCTCTGATAAGCAAAATCCGAGGCAGCGGTGATGTAGACGTCCCTGGGAGAAGCCGGAGAGGAAGGGTTCACGAGGTTGAATCTGGTTTCCAGCTTGTCTCCTGTCAGAGTACTGTCTTTGTAGACGTCGGGAGCTTGCAGCCCGTCCATGACAGTGAAGGACCATCGATCTCCGTTGACTAGCACTTGCGTTTGTGAATACTTAATCCCATTCTTGTACACGTCTGCCGACATTTGATTGTTGGACGACCAGGACTGAGGAGAAAATCCTTGCAGTCCAACGATGGTGATGTAATCATATGATCGGAGGTTGAAGTTGGTGACAAGCTCCATTATCACCGTCACGTATGCCGAGGTCGCGTTGGAGCTCGATCGGATCATGGCGCGTACAAACCCCTTCCCCGAGACATATCCTGCACAGGCAGAGGCGTATCCGTAGCCTGACAGCTGCGTCATGAGGTCCTGGGTCATGGGCTGAGTTCCTGAAGTGCCTCCGGAAGAAACTCGGATGGAGACGTTGGAGCAGCTGGCAGCGCTGGAGGGGTTGATGACGGCAAAGCAGAACTGCACATCCTGACTTGCTGGGACACCAGGGGAGAGGAGGAAGAAGGAGATCTGTCCGCTACTGAAGTCTGCTTTCACTGTGTTGGCATCGGAAGGGTTCGTGGAGCCTCCGATGAGGTTGTAGGGTCCGACCGAGGAGCTGAGGGGTTTAGTCCCCGAGAGGTCAAACAAGGGCAGGTAGGAGCTTATCGTGGGGTAACTGGGGAGACCGGAGATGGTGAAGGAGGCAGGCAGCGAGCTGCCTTGAAGACTCTTGGCTGCCGCAAGCGTCACGCAGATGCGGTTGGCTGCGCTGGGAGCGGGGAGCAGCTGACCGATGTAAGCCTTGGACAGCAGCTGGTTGGCTGGCTGGACGTTGAACGGGGCGTTGACGGGGTCAGAGCCGGTGGTCATGGTCTGCAGCTGCGTCGTCTTGTCTGACGTGTACCTTGCCTGAAGGGAGACGGTGAGGCTGCTCTGAGGGCTGCTGGGGTTGACGAGGTTGAAGCTGAAGGAGTAGGTGTAGCCCGCCTTCATGCAGAGGTTGGGGGCCGTTTGACTCGTCGGGGGGCTGCACTGGCCCGCTGCGAGGATCAAGACAAGGCTGCCTGAGCTTTGGTCCCACTGGGCGCTAGAGAAGGAAGGGAAGTAGCCTCCCGAGACGGGACTGACTTGAAACGAGTCCGTCGAGCTGGTTTGAGAGCCTGTCAGGCCAGAGATCGTGACTGAGGACGAGAACCCGTTGGGGCTGCCTAGCAAGTCGATGTTTGCTCGCAGCGAGACCACCAAGGTGTTGAGCTCATTCGGCAGCGACGTGCTCTGATCGATCTGTCTGGTGAAGAACTGCGGGGCATAAATCTTGAGCACGCAGGAATCTCCATCGGTTTCTCCGCCGGCGATAGCTCTACCCACACTGCTCTGCTGCATCACGACGGTCTGAGCAAAGTCGCTAGAAGAAGCAGTCATGGTGACCGTCTGCATGAGGGGTCAGCGTTTCGAAGTCGCACACATCTCCCTTGGTGCTGCTCACCTGGCATTGATTCGGGGTCGCCGGGTTGTAGAGAGCGAAGGCGAAGGTGGTGGTGCTTCCAGCAGCCCAGGTAGAGGGAGACGTGAGCTTGACCGTGGCAGAGGAGGTGCTCGAGTCGAATGAAAGCTTGAAGTTCGGGTTAGGATAGGCTGGAGCGCTCGCGCCGTTCAGGTCGCTAGTAGGACATTGATAGATCGGCCCCTCAGTGAAGCTGTTGGCGCCGCTTCCTTTGAGGCCAGAGAGCGTTATCACCGCCAACGATGACGTCGAGGCGATGAAGTCATAGTTGGACTTCAAGGTCACGCAAATGTAGTTCACTGTGTCTGGTCTCGTGGTGTACTGGCCGATCTGATAAGTTGTGAAGCCCCTGCCAACCACCTTCCCGACCGTCTGCTGTACATTCTCCATGGGCATGGGGCTGATGAGCGAGCCTGCACTGATTTGAATCGAGCAAGGAGAGTTTGACGAGGGCAGCAACTTCCAAGAGAATGAAACACGCTTGCTTGCAACGCTGGCAACCCCGTAGAAGTCGTGTACAACTTCAATTCTTGCGTGTTGAAGTTCCAGTCAAGGCTACTGAAGGATGAAGCTGCCGGACCTGACAATGTAGGATTGTTGTTTGATTGGGTCCCACATAAACCTGAGATCGTTACAGCTTGACTTCGAACAGCAACACTCGGTTGAAGCGTCACAGTGATCTGTGCAATTGCATTGGGGGAATCTGAATCTTGGTATATCTTTGCGACATTGAAGGTTGCACTTCTTATACCTGCGGATCGAACTTTTGCATACGTCGTCACTCTTTGCACTTTTGTTCCCGCTATGGACACAGGCTGTGAGTCAATTTCCGAGCAGAGATAAGATGTCGTGCAGGTGTATCCGGATATGCTGGCAGATAGCTGGACAGCAGAGTTTGCATTGCCATTGACGATAGGAAAAGCAAAGGTCAGCAGTTCACCATCGTTAATGTAGAAACCGTTTCCCAGGAAGATCACCAGCTCGCCTCCAGCTGTGTACTTGGCCGCCCATGCAAAGCCAGTAGGGCTCATCAGTTTGTCGACAGATCGACTTCCAGGAGCTGACAAGACACCGTTCTGACCTACCGACGGGACGCTGCCAGCAGAGCAATCGTTCTGATTGAGGTACAAGGGCAGGTCCGGCCTCTCTAGGGTTGTGCCGGTCGGCAAGCCAGTGATGGTCAGGCCCGTCGCCACGGCGTTGCCGGGAGTGACTAGCACGACGTTAGAGATCAAGGTGACGGTGACGCAGGTGCCGCTGTTCTGCCAGGGAGCTCCCACCTGAGCCGCAAAGTAAACGATGGAAGGGACTTTGGCCTCTCCCACTGGTCCGATCCTTTTGGTGGGCAACGGCTGGAGGTTGGTGGAGAACGTCTCAGATTTGCTGATAAACGGGTAGAAGGTAGCAGACGCGTGATCGCATTGCTCTTGTCCCAGCCCTTCTCTCCCCGTTGCTGCGTTGGAGCAGGCTGACGAGGGAAAGCGAGCGACGTAGGCGTATTGGTACCAGGAGTCATCGATGCCGCCGATGGGGGGGAGAGGGCCAAGGCCGTTGGGAACAGCAGTTGAATCCTGATTGACGAAGAGGAACAGTTGATCCAGCGAGAAGCCGCTGATAGAAGAAGGACCCTTGACGCGCAGCCTCATCGTCTCTACTTTGCTGTTCCATTCTGCCGAGTGAAGGCCATCGCTGACGGCCCCCCCCTGCGCCTTCACTCCGTTTGCCGATGGCGATGCGATGGGACGAGAAGAAGTCGGCCCCTCCGCTCCGAACGAGTTGTACGTTCCTCCGAACCTCGGAAGATGTACCTCGATCCTGTCATTATCCTGTACGCTGATTGGGTCCCAGGAGACCTGGAATCCTGTGGGAGTTAGCGCGTATGGAGTTCCTTGCCAAGTCAGAGTTGCTGACTGGCCCTGTGCAGCGAATATGAGCGACTCTGCGAGAAAGAACAAGAAGATGGTCTTGTCTGAATTCATCCTCGCTCCAGACTGAGATGCCTTGCAGATGGTTTGTTCTCTCAATTCCAGTTGCAGATTGAGTCCTGAAACTTACTGTGGTCGGACAAGTCCAAGTTACTGACGCTGTTCGATGCTTCAGTTGTTGGCTCTCCCGATCGCTCACTCTCTGCTCCCCTCAACTTCCTTCTTCAACCCCTTGTTGTCACAACAGTACCGCATGCTCAGTTCCTTTGCCTCTACTACTCAAGACACTACCGGCTGACCGTAACGACTTCTTCTGTCCCAACATTGGACCCCTACCAAACCCGTGGCACCACCCCTTACTTTCAGCCTGAGTACCCCACGGCTTGAGGGCGGAAGTTCCCACAGGGACTTAAATAATAGCCACGCCGGGCCCGCGCAGGTTTGTCAGCTGTAGCAGCAGTGTAGCCTCCAGTCCTCTCTGGCTCTCAAAGGCAACACCGAGCCATATAGCTTATGAACATTTTACGATGTAAAACACTTTTTAATTCTAAAAACCAATAAGGCTTATAAAAGTTTTTATTTGTCAGCTCTGACTCCTTTGTTGTACCAGGATCTTTCTTAAAAATGTGTATTTGACCTCTAACAAGTATATACAGGATATTCAACAGTTGCGTGGTCTTGACGGCATGCGCTGAAACAAGTCATGCACGACGGACAAGATCGAAGAGGTGAGACGAGGTTGGATGGCTGAACGATGATGACGAATATTGACCAACAACAAGCTCCACACCATCAAAAGAATTCTTTCTGTTAAAGTCTATTTTTCCGTGTTGTTGCACGGCCTCAAACGACCTCTTCGTTTCACTGAAGTAGCTGCTAGGCAAAGCTGTTCCATAAGGTTTGGGTATTTCAACCGGTCCGAGCACGCACATGGCAGAGAAGGATGAAGACGCGCTTCTTGCCTTCAAGGCGTTCGAGTCCTCTGGTTTTCTTTCAGCTCACGATCTCCTTCCAGCGCTGGCACTCGCAAATGTCCCGACTGATTCAAAGGAGCTTGAAGATGCTCTAAGTTTCGTCAAAGAGCCTCCACTCTACAACCAGATTGACTTCGAAATATTTTCTCGAATAGTGCGTGTTTTGTACATGAAGAATGCTGGAATGAATCCCTTCAGAATCAAGGACCTCTTCGAAGCGTTGGCGGAAATCGATGGACGATTGGAGTTTGGGTCGAGAATGCCCAGAAATGCTGACGACGAGGCTCTCAAAGAGCTTGAACTTGAGCTTCTGAAGCACGATATCACCTTTGGTGTCTTGGAAAGCAAAGGCAGGTTGGATTATCCCGCTTTTGAGATGGCGCTATTTGAAACTCTCAAGATCAACAAGATATCACACATTTTGCAGAAGAACGGGATTCTCAGAGCCATTGCAACCTTGTTGCTGCCATCCTTAAGAAATGACAACTCAGTGAAACCAGAGGATATGTCTGGTGATGGCTTATCTGATCTGATTCGCCAGCAAGCGGACAGTTTGTCCAATCTACTCAACAGCTCATACAAACAACACTCGAGGAGTCCAGTGGTCTCAGACTGTGCAGAAACGTTGTCAGAGCGGTCAGCACCAAAGTCATTCTGCACAGATGATTCGTTCTCTCGTACCACATCAAATCCACGTCCCACAGGAAGACGACTTTCCTTCTTTCAGAGGATGTCGAGCAGGAAAGGGTCTGGTGAAGCGTCGTCCAACGGGGAGAGGTGGTGGCAAAGAGCGTTGGTAAACCCCGGGGGGAGTATGAATGAGACAGAATCCGTGTCCTTGTTGCAGAGTGCCTGTGAGTCCTCTTGGGCTTATGTTGTTGGCATTTGGGAGGCAAGCACCTGGAAGAATATCCTTTGTTTCTGGTTGTTGTGGGCGTGTTCGGGGGTAGGAGCTGTCATGATTGTTTGGAGCTGGACAAACCAATCAGAGGACGAGAAGGAGAAGGAAGTTGAAAGGCAAGCAATTGATATCTCCGCTTTCTTCTCCACCGAGTTGGATCGAGCAGTTACGCCCTTGTACACGCTAGCAGTCTTTGTTGCGAAGATGTCAAGTTTGAACCAACTTGCTGCCGTCGCCATGAATTTCACACTTGTTCCGAACACTTTAAGTGTGTTTTATGACGTCAAGCCATGGATCCAGAAGAGTACTACCGATGAATTCAACGACATATCCAAAGAAATCTTGCAATTCGCCAAGTCAAAGTCGATCCGCTCTTTGCAGCTTGCTCCTCGTGGAGTCGTTTCTCTCGTCTATCCTCTCGATGGCAACGACAAAGCTCTTGGGCTTGCTCTGCTCAAAGATGCAAAGAATGCTGAAGATGCATACGACTCTATCTTGAACGGCAACTACAGCGTGACCGGCCCTGTGAATCTCGTCCAGGACATGTTTGGAATAATCGTGAGGCTCCCGATCTTTGTTTCTAAGGATACCAAGGGTGCTACTCCTCTCACCGACTTTCCTGGCATCAATCCGCTGATATCGCGAAATCTTTCTTGGTGGGGGTTTTCCACCGTTATCATTGATTTCTCTGCCCTTGTTGCAGAAAGCAAGATCGCGGAAATGGCTGCGGCGAACAACTTGTATTTCATGATAACCAGCACGATCGCTGTACAAGAACAGGAAGGGTTGCGATATGCCACCAGGGTCATCGCCAACAACACGGATACCATCAAGGACGGAGTCACTGTTGAGATCAGTCTACCAGATGACCGTTGGAACTTGACCGTCGCTCCTATCAGTGGTTTCCAACCTCAATGGTACTCAGCAGGCGTCGCAGGCTCCATCTTAGGGACTTTTCTTCTCTCGCTCTTGTCTTTTCTTCTCTTGGTAGAGAAGCGTCAACGGTCGATGATGCTCTACCGCATCCTCCCTCGGCATGCAGTCGTTCAGCTGCGGAGGAGGAAGCAGGTGGTCGACGTCTTTGACGTGGCTTCTGTCTTCTTCTCCGACCTCGTCGGCTACACGGACCTTGCAGGAAAGACGTCTCCTATCGAGATCGTCGCGATGCTCAACGACCTCTACACCAAGTTCGACAGGCTCGTCGAGAAGCATCACGTGTGCAAGGTGGACACCATTGGCGACGCGTACATGGTGATCGCAGGAGCAGGAGTTCACTCCACCTGCGATGGGCCTGAAGCTGCTTCTCGGGTGGCCAAGTTCGCGCTGGACGCGCTGGACCTGGTAGCACGGAGTGACTATGGCATAAGGATGAGGGCAGGGATCGCCTCTGGCCCGGTAGTCGCTGCTGTGCTGGGTAGCGCTGTCCCCAAGTATAGTTTCTTCGGAGACACAGTCAACACTGCGAGCAGGATGGAGAGCACTGGGGAAGCAGGCAAGCTGCAGGTGACGGAGGAGACGAGGAACCTCCTTGAGCAGAGCAAGAGCAAGTTCACCATCATTGAGCGGATGCATGCCAATGGACAGGCAGGGGTGTTGGTGAAGGGCAAGGGGCTGATGCAAACTTACTGGATTCGGAACCTGATTCGAGAGGAAGTGTAAAGTTTGCTCGCAGTCTTTTCGTTCTCTGCCGCGATGTCTTCCATGACGTGTAATTCTAGCAACTTACAATCACACAGTTCAATATAAGATCTACTTCATTTGCTCGCTGGCTCATTCCTTCAAATGCGTGCTCATGCTCAGTGCCGCTCGTCTGGGCCTCGACCGTATCGTGTCCACATTCCTACGCTCCCTGTCCCTGTCCCTGTCCCTGTCCCTGTCCCTGTCCCTGTCCCTGTCCCTGTCCCTGTCCCTGTCCCTCTCCTCCTTGTTGTCACACGGCACAGCTCGTCCTCTAGACCTCTAGACTGACGTCGCTCCGGATCTCGCCCTCTCGTAGGGCAAAGTCTGCGGGGGCGTACGGCACTAGTGGCTAAGTGACACAAACCTTCGGCACCTTTTTGCCGTTTTCAGATGGTTTTGCCTTAGAGGGGCCTGAAAATGAAGGGTGGGGGTAGTCCTACTACGGGTATTTTGAATAAATCAAAGATAGGGTGTTTACTTGCCATTGCTGGGTGGGGGTACTGGCCTTCCCGGGAAATGGCGCGCCGCCATGCTCCATGAGGAGGGTCATTGGTGCACTTCATGAATCATGAGAACATATTTTTCTGCATCATATGAAAGTAAACTGTTGTAATACTCATTCATGTTGCAGACTGTAAATGATTTCATGATATTTATGAGTTTCTGTTCAATTTTCACTGTATGTCATAACGCCAACATGCTGTTGTTAGCGATAAATTCATCGATCTGTTGCGTACAAAATCACAGAGACAAAGGAAAATGTTCATTGAGTTATGTATCATACTATCTATCTTGATTCAACAACTTAATTGGAAAGAGTTTCTAATACAAATGTACAGAATATGATATGAGCGAAATTGTGTCTTTGTCATTAGGTCTTCTTTAAAACCCAACTGTCGCAGTGGAGGACGTTCATTACTTGATTACAGGTTTGGAGAATGAGTATTCCATCCATCACTGGTCTTATCGTTCACGCTACTCTGGTCTCCCTCGAGTTAAAGACCTCAACATTTTTGGAATGCTCACTCCGCGAAATCATTTCCGTCGTAAAACCGTGGACGGAATCAAGAATCTACACAACTCCTCACATCCTCTTGCCTGCTGCGATATTGCAATGGGTTCTCCTGATTCACCTGCATGTCTCTGAGTGATTGTCTTGCTTCTCAGTCGAGATAGGCCCCTTCCACGCTTGAAATTGTTTCAGTGCTTATCAACATTTCGGTATGAGGTATCCCAATCACTTTCCTTACCATCTCCTTCATACCTACACTAAACCTTGTAACTCTTCACTTCCATCGTGCATCTTGATGATATTCATCACATCCAAGTCCCTTTTCTTTCTCAGAGCAGCTTCTTTGCCATTAATTCACCTCCTCAACTGTGAAATTGAAGTTGATGCAGACAACCACTCCGCATGGAATATGACATCTCCCACTGTTATCCGCACATCTTGAAGCTGTGAGCAATCTCATGTCAGTCTTTCAGCATGTCCTGCGTCTCGTGATCACATAAGGATGACGAGATCTTGTGCTGTGGTGTCTTCAAATCATCTGTTCCGGCGTCAATCTTGTACTCACATGTTTCTCTCGTGCTGGTGCATAGCGATTCATACCGTGTCTGTTCACTTTGCAAATGAGTCTTTAGGCCTTTCTCCAACACTCAGCAGGATTATTTTCCCCTGCACGATGATTCTTAAACGTTCTAGGTGATGTTTTACCCTGTTTGGAAGGAAAAAATGTGAAAAATATTTCTGAACGACACAATCGACGAACCATTTTTTCACAGTTTTCTCCAACGAAATGCTAGAAAAAGTGACTAATGAAGACGAATAACATGCGATTACGAAGAACATTTCACGTGGAAACAGTTTGAGGCGCTACTTGCGTGAAACAGACATGAAACAGCCAGCTCCAACATCCGTCTGATGAGTGGTGGCTTCGGATGAGTAGTAATGAAGCAACTGTCATCAGGGCCCATCAAGTACTCAAAACTCTATGCATGAACTATGCAAGATACATGTAAAGATGTGGAATTGTGACCATTCCTTAACCCAGAAGAGAACGACTTCGTAGACCATGTTCTTCCGCGTGCAATTTCTATCAGAATACCAAACTTGAAATACGGCACGAAGAAAATTATGGAAAAAAAACACAGACATGCGAAGATCCAGCTTGAATACGCTTTGTATTGTTAATGGATATGTTGGTCAATAGGGTTCACTACTGTTCAGCGATGTTTCCATGTCTCGAAGTGGATGTACCACGAAGAATTCTTCAGGCACACGTCATTCCAACGAAATTCATCCCAATATGTATTCGACGCATTGGCCTCGCAACTGAGGCAACTTTGGTGCTCATTTCGAATGCAACGGTTGCCTATCATGTATAGGAAGCAATCTATAATATTTCCAGCTTCACGGAGATCATCACATGTGAATGCCACAACTTACAAACCTCAAAATTGTCGTATTCTGTAATTTTCGTCATTTCAGTGGAAATTGAGTTATTGAAATCAGCCGAAAGATTGAAAACTGATCTTGACTAGTCAGGATGGTCTTCTATCTGAACTATTACGAAAGAATCAAGCGAAATCGCGCACCGCGGACGCAACAGCAACACAGAATAATTGGATGGAAATTTCAACGATCATGAACAAAACATGCAATTTTGTTGGAAAGCCTTCACTTTGGAAGCTTGTAGAATCTCAACGGATGCATGAAACAGAATGGCGTTTGCAGCCCCTGAAAGCGCTTGTCCTCTTCTATCCTTCCCTGCCATTTTTTCGTTGAGACCAGCGCACAAAGGGTGCTGTATGAGGGGCAAAAAGCCGTGGGTCGAATTCGGCCCACGTGGGCCGAATTCGACCCATGTGTCACTTAGCCACTAGAGTCGGTGATACCACCGGTGTTGGGTATAGATGATTACCTTGAAATTCGGGGGCGGGGGTCTTATTAGTGCTGTACAGCGATGGTGTCCAAGATGCTGGCAAGAGCGCTTGGCCGACGGGTGCTGACGACGAGATCAGGAGGAGGACAAGGAGTTTTTGCAGCAGCATCAGCAGCATCAGCAGCATCAGCAGCATCAGCAGCATCAGCAGCATCAGCAGCATCAGCAGCATCAGCAGCATCAGCAGCATCAGCAGCATCAGCAGCAGCTAGACGAGGGGGATCAAGGCCATTCTCTGCGGGAGGGAGTGATAGTGCCGGTACAGAAGCAGGGCAGAGAAAAGGAGTTCAGATCACCGTGGGAGACTCGCAAACCTACAGCAAGAAGTGCGACCCCTATGAGCAGGGAGGGAAGCCTTTGACCAAGGACGAGGCGGCGAAGCTGTTGAGCACGGTGTTGGTGGCGCAGAAGCTGGAGCACCTCAGTGTTGAAGATGTTACAGGTGCCCGAGTGGAGTCTATCGGAATGCTCTTCGTTCCTGGAGAGATCATGGGACTCGCAGGTTGATGAGTGATGAGATGATTGCTAGCTCGATCTCATTGCGCCTCAAAGAGCTTCCAATCCTCCATAGAATTTCTGCAACGCATCTCCACTGCCTCGCTCAACCGTGATCACCTCTTGCTACAAGCTTCTGAGCTGAGTTCGTTCGCAGAGGGTCATAGTCCGAAGAGTGTCAAGTACGAGAACATGAAGGGAATGCACAAAACCACTATCGTGCTTCATACCACGCGTCTCGGTGAGGATGGAGGCTGGGAAGTGAATCGAGATCTGATGTCTACACAGGAGGGCTGAGCTATGCAGATGTGAGGAACTTGTTGTCATGACTTGTTCTCTCTCAGTCTGACATGTTGCAGTTCCTGCTGGCGTTGAAGATCGACCTGATGCCTTTCAGACCGTGAGCGCGTCTTGGTACCTAGAGATGTGTACAGAAGGACGACGATGGGGTTTGCTAGAAGTTCTTTTATTCAAAGATCGTGTAAATGGAAAAGTCGAAAGTTCTTGATATCTCTTCTTCCTACCATGTTAGCGTGTCAGAGGTGAGATTGCAACAATCGTCAGCGTTGTTCCATCATCGACCAGACTTATAATCGAGATTCCTTGGCACACTGACGCATCTCCTTCTGTCCCCTTTCTCCTGCCCTTCCTCTCGTCTCGTCTCGTCTCGTCTCGTCTCGTCTCGTCTCATCTCATCTCGGATTGCCCTCAAACACGCCGTCCTCTTCGCTTTCTCGCTCCGCACTACTATCATAATTCCAGCACATATTGTAGTATATCGTCCTTGCAAAATCCCTTCAGGTCCTGTTGCGCCCCTCCCCCCCCGACAATGGGGGCAACCCGGTACGACAGCCTGCTATGCGCGCTCGTACTGGCAGTCTGTTTGGGGGCAGGTAGGACTGAAGGGCAGGTAGGAGACGGTTGCCCCGCTGATTGTGAGGTCAGAGGCGAAGATGCAGCTTTCTGACAAGTGCGCCAAGGAGATATCAGCGGTGATGTCCAGAGAAGAGGTGAGTGGGGGTTCAACAGACTAGTCTCATCGTGATGCCGGGGATGATGCAGAAGGAGTTCAGACTGGTACCATCCTGTGAGGACGCTGGGGTAAACCTGGCTCGATTTCTCCGCCGGGCGACGTGGACGCAGGAGGAGTTGGAGTCTGTGCCGTCGGAGGATGCAGGGGATGGGGGAGAATGCAAGATGGAGGGACTGGCGTTCTTGATCATGATCGATGAAGTAGAGATGCTCGTGTGATCGCAAGTTGTGAGATGTTGCTGCAGAGACAAACACCGCAGTCAGTACAGCGGCTGGTCGATCGTCTGGTGCTGCCGAGAAACTTCATTATTATCCATGTCGATGGCAAGGTGACGACGATGGGAACGTTGCTGTTACTGATGGACTTTGAGAAGAGCTCGGCGTCTTTTCATTCTGAGCTCTTGCGCCTTGAGAACGACAATGTCCATATCCTCCCTCGCTCTGCCTCGAGACCCGTTGCCTGGGGAGGTCCCAGCATGTTGCGAGTAAGGAAAATATGTAACAAAGAGATCATGTGAACATATGGAGCAGGTGGAGCTGGAAGGCATGAGATACCTTGTTGAGCATGGAGGATGGGATCATGTCTTGGTTCATCGTTGTGAGCTGCCGAAACACAGAGTATGACATTGTTGTCAAGGTCCTCAGTGGAACCGACTATCCTGTCAAGACTGTTGAGAACATGGCATCTGCCATGTCTTCAAGTATTGCAGAGCAGTCGGTCATGGATTGTTGATTTCATTCATCTTCAGTTGGAGCAAAGTCCTGTCTGGAGATCTTCCCACAGGAATTGATCCTGCTACCTGTAAAGTTGTGATTGTTCAGCAGGAAGAGCATGCAGTGATGGCTCGTGGGTTAGACCGCATGTTTGTGGAATGCGAGAACTACGTGCATGTTGTTGTGAGTGTTGTACAAACATGAGATTGTTTAGGCTGAACAGCATCTGCAGGGGAACAAGACTCGAGCCCTGCCGTTGAAGGTGAGATGTACGAACACAAAGTTGCTGTATAAACTGTTTCAAAGATGTGGGGAGGATCAGCGTGGGCCAGTCTACAGTAATGGCTCATCTCTGACATCAATGTCGTTGAGTGTCTCTGCCCTAGTCGTGAGTTTGTCGAGTTTGTTGTCGCATGTCTATTCCAGCAAACGTCGAGAGACGCGGAATCGTTCTTTCAGACAGCTCAGCCTCTTGGAATTAACCTGGACAATGACTGCAAGTATGAGCCCAAACAATGCTCCGCCGTTGAGGGTGAACATTGAGTTTCAGGATCGTCGTCCATCTCTTGGAGTGGGTTGAGAACTCTCTTTCATCCGAAGAGATCTTCTTCCACACTGTACTTGCTGCGTCGTCCAGTTTCTGCAATCTCAACCAACCTCGCAGGTGCTGATGAACACCAGATTTTGTAACAGTCTGCATCCAGACTATATGAGATGGGTAAAGTGGCAGGCGGAAAGGTAAACAAACTTGACTCTCTAGAACGCTTTGACAAGACGTGCAGTCAGGGAGTACATTGCGACAAGGCGGATTGGTGAGTTATCAGTGTATGCTGCCTGTCAAGGAGAATGCCGACCCTTTGTCAACAAGGTGCGGAAAAAGTCCTCATGTCCTTCAGATGAGAGGTAAAACATCGATCCATCTGATGTCACATGAGGTCCTTTGAAGATGTTCGGAGCGCCCTTTCATCAACCTCCCTCTTCGCAAGGAAGTTCGACAAGGTTCGCATTGGGGGGACTAGTTTGTCACTTTGACTCATGGGGCAGAAGACACACTTGCTTCAAGACTTCGTTGATGATGCGCTTGCTGGTAAAAATGCTTTCAGCCGGTACCTGAACAAACTGCACTTTTCCCTCGACCAATCTCAATGGTTTCTGCAGGAGGCTCAGAGTTTTATCAGCCACCGCGGGGAGTGAGGGGAATGTGATGAATATGGCATGCTTTCAGACATAGATAATGATCACTGCTCCTGCAGAGCTCTGTCCTCGTCATGTTCGATGGGTGTGAGTTCTCTAGTTTCGAGTTGCAATCAGCCCAGCAACCTGTAATCGTTGAAGTATATCATCTTCATCTTTCGGGAGGAAGGCTTCTTGTGACCTTGAAGCAGATTATGTTGGTGGAGGCAAGCTACGTTTGTTCCTTGACCATCACTTCCGATCGCAAGCTTACTGGTGTTGAATTTTCACTTTTCTCTCAAAACATTCAGAGTGGGTGAGTATTCCAAGACTGGGTGTAACAGATCGTAACATTTTGATAGGGATTTAATTCGAGCATACGGGAACAAGAAGAAAAATGACAGCACGGCGAGGTCTGTTCAATCATCCTTTGATCCCTCAGGAACACCTTCCTGTTTTTCGTCTCTTTGTTTCCGGCCTTTCATCTCACTTTTTCGTCCAGAGTTGCGAGGAATTGGAAAATCACAACAGTGAAACTTCAAAATTCTACTCGAGCTCGTCGCTTTCTCGCTAAGTTCTCGAATTTCCATCAGAACATCGTCATCTTCGAGCTCCAGCTCAACGGTCTCTACCCTTTTCTTCCATCTTTTCTTGTCTTACATCTGGCCAGCATGCCCAGCAGCTCAAGGGTTTACACCTGCCAGTCTCACGAGATACCCTGAGACTGAGGATGACAGTCCGGTGTCAAGATGACAATTTCCTTCCAACAATCTCAGGCGGGGATCAGCTGGGGAAAAAATGCCAAACCTTCTCCGTGACCGGGCGATGGCCTTTGTGCCGGGGCCTCCAGTGTTCGCTTCCTTCCGTTTGCGACTGAGAAGAAGAATGAATGAGGGGAGGAAGAGGAGGAGCAAGAGGAGGAGGCGGGGGCAGACCGAGGGCATTTTTCTGAAGACGAAAGTCTTGTACAGGTAAATGACCTGCGAGAGAGTAAGGAGAGCGAGATGGAGCTCATGAAAGTCTCGCACCTCCCATTGGTCCTCGGAGATTGTATTTCGCCTGTCGAGGACTTTCATTCGCTTGAGGAGGTCTATGTTTTGCTGTTGAAGTCAATCCGAGGCGAGCAGACAGCAGCTGATGTCTCACTGCTTTCTTGGATGATTTCGTTGTCGCTCGCTCAAAGAAATCGTGCAGGTTGATATGCTCCACGAGCTCAAGACCGACTTCCATAGCGATCTTTCGGAAGGTAGGGAAATGTACAAGACACTGCAAATGGGACAACCTCAAACTTGATCGCGGCGGCATGTTTCAAGGGATACCTCTTCACAATCATCGACAGCATCTTTCAGGTAGAAACGATATCTGATACCAAACGGCGAATGATCGCTGAATGTTTTATCAAAATCTGCTGCAGCAACTCCTTTCTTCGGCAGGAACTCGACAGAGTACAAGCTAACAATCAAGTTTCACATCAAATGAAATCTCATCATGTGAACTCTGTCTGTACCTGTTCCCAAAATTAAGACCTGGGGCGTCTTGCAATTTCTTGACCAATACGTTTGCGTCAGTCGTTGTTCCAACAAACAGACCCCCGGGTTTTAACCTCCTTCATTCGCCGTCAGAGAATCATGCCCCAGTGGCTGTCAAGTTCGCACCTCGCAGCATTCTTCAATGCCGTCCTTGCATCTTGTTCTGACGTCCATGAGTAATGGATAGCAAACTGAGCCATCAAGTCATCTCGCAATCGATCGATGGGAGACGACTCGATGGATGGGGAGATTCCTCTTACCATCTGGCAGCATGCGAGAAACCAGAAGACAAGGAAGGAGAGCATAGCAGAGGAGCGAGGAGGGAGGAGCAGAGACATGAAACTGAGAGTGGAGAAGGGCGGGAGAGTACCTGACAGCTCACGGCATCAAACCTCACACCCTTCTCCACTTTCTCCAGCTCTTGGAAGAAATTGGACTTGCAGAAATTCCCAGCGCACCAGATAGCAGGGAAGTTGCATCCTGCTCTGTTCTGCTGGCCATTGTACCTCTGAATAGCATCTGTGATGCTCTTGTATGCAATGTCAACCCCTACATAGTGCCCTATCTCCTGTTTTGCCCACTTTGGGAGGTCCCCTCCTTTCCCACAAGCAAGGTCAAGGATGCTGTACATGGGGCGAACAGCAGAAGCGATCAGCATGGCCTTCACCCAGTTGTTGAAGTTCTTCTGCTGTAGGGTGTCCGAGTCGCTATCCAGCCTACGGTGCGTGTCCTCCCTGTTGTTATAATGGGCGGCAGCGCTCAATTGAATGTTGTCGTTGTATCCCCCCTTCCTTGCCCCGGGCGGGGCAGAGGAGGAGGAGGAGTGGTTGGAGGAGGAGGAGGAGAAGCCAAGACCACTCCTTCCCTTGCTCTTCCTCTCCATCGCTGAAGTAGCGATCGCCTCCTGCTCCTCCTCGTCAAACCCCCGCTTCATTGTTACAAACCCGACAGAGCGTTACGTCCGTTAAAAAGGCTCCCCTAGCCCGCCTCAATGGGGCGCTTATCAGAAATGAATTTTCAGTCAATAAAGAGAAATGAAGGAACCACGGCGTAGAGTCGCTTCAGGGCATCCATGGGGGCCCTGAAGTTCGGCGGCTCTGTCGGCCACATGGCGGGGACGAGAAGGTCAGGCAAGCACTTGATGTCGCTCCTCCTCCTTTGCCTGTGGTGAGCAAGAGAACTCTCTTGAGAGTGCTGCTGACCTGTTTGCGTCAAGTTTTTGGATCAGGGGAGTGGACAACGCGGACGGGAGGGCTGTGTCTGAAGATGGTACTTCTTGTCTTCATCTCTTCGCACAGACATGTTCACGCTAAATTCAGAGAGGATCGAGCACTCCAAGAGACTTCAGCTCATGTGGCCAAGTTGGATCTACCATAGCCAACTCGGAAGCTCAACGCTCGACTATGCGCACGAGGACGCTACGTCCTTCCACGAGCAGCTGTCGCTGGCTGTCGACGAGCTCAGCTTGCTTGTGACGAGGGAAGCGCATGCTGACTCTCGACCGGCTCTGTGCTCCGTCGGAGGTTTGCATGCTGAAAACGTCGTGCTGCCCAACGAGACCCTCCAGGAGGTGCTTAGCACTGCCCTGCACTTTCACATCGAGCGAAGCATCTCGAGCGTCTGGCTCCACCCGCTGCTGAGCAGCAAGAAGACGAAACGAGCAGCAGCTCATCTCGTGCTGGACTCCACCTGGGCGTCTGTGGTGCGAGGAAACGGAAGGGACTTCCTGCATTCCTGCAGCAGCTCTAGGGTGCAGCAGTCGAGGTCGCACTTCCAAGGGATCGTGGTGCTCGAAGACGCAGGGAACTGCACGCAGGAGGAGGAAAAACTTTTGATCTTCGAAGATCCTCGGGGGAGGAGGATGTTGGAACTGCCGGACATGTTCCAGTTCGGGACAGAGCTCAGAACTTGCCTGAGGAAGGGCGACGTGTGGATCACTTCAGTCGGCGTCCCCGTCACGATCCTGCCCCATAGCAAGATTAAGTCGCCGAGGTTGCTCATGTTCGCCTTCAACCGGCACTTCAGGGAGGAGAGAGAGCTGGTGGACTTCTTGAGTGGGCAGGGGGGAGGGGGAGGTGATGACGAGGACTTGGACCAATTCCTTGGAACCCTCTCCTCCGACTCCTCCGGCAGGACAGGCAAGTGGCACCTGTGGGGAGGAGTGCAGGGAGGTGTGGAGACGAGCAGAGGGAAGTATGAAGTGCGAACAGCAAGGAGCATGCTGGTCCGAGATGTTCTTGTGCGATGGCCCACGCCGATCTACAAGATGAAGGATGCCAAGTTCATGGAGGAAGTCGGGAGGAGGATGATGGAGAGGAAAGGGGATGGATCTGTGTTTGAGAGTGAGCCGGGGAGGTACGTTCTCACCTCCAGCGACGATGTGTTTGTCACCCGAACGTCAAGCAGGAACCAGCTCGACCTGATTGCTCAGTGTGGAGATGAGGAGAGTCGCTGCTTTCCCCTGGTGCAGGCTCTGCAAGAGAAGATCGTGCAACACGCTCAAAACATGCTGACTGCAATGGGTGAGATGTTTCGACTTGTGGAAACAACCTCGTTGTCCTCACCTTGTCTCCCACTAGAACATCATCCTTTCATCACCACGTACAGCAAGCAGCCTCCGCGACGTGCGACGTGCAGGATCATCGTGACGGACATGTGGGTCGAGCATCATGAGCAGGGAGACACGAGCATGCTGAGGAGGCGTCGACGGGGCTCTGCGGGCATGGAGAAGCACTTGCAGGGGATCATCTACCTCTCCACAGGAGCCAACGAGACCTGTCCTTCCTCCCTGCCCGAGGAGGTGAGGAGAGGAGGGTCGACGGAGCAGCGGTGATGCCTTGCTGGCAGGTCAGGCGAGCGAGGCAGCTGCAGGAGGGAGATGGAGTCCAGCTAGAGGACCCTCGTCCTCTCAGCCATGTTCGCCGCGTGCCTTGTGAGGAGGGTGTGGAGCTCATGAGCATGGCAGGGAGGCGAAGCTGTGCTGGGTCTTGTCCCCGGAGAGGCTCTTTTCCTCCTTTGGCCCTCGTGCGTCAACGATTTTCATCTCTCCCAACGTCACGCCAGCCCCCGCGTCCTCATCCGATTCAGCCTGCACGTCAAGAGCGTGTGACGGCGGTTTTGATCAGCTCGTTGGCAGCTCGAAAATTCATGTGTTTACGTAGGTATGTTGTCAATGTCAAGAGTGTGAAGGTTGCGGCCTGTCGTCCCCCCTTTCAGAAGAGCCGCGATCGAGGGCCCCAGTCCGACTGAACAAGCGTTAGCTAACCCCAGCTGATGAGGCCGAAGCACCTGATGAGCTCGAACAAGATGAGGACGCCTGCCCTTCCCACCTGACAGCCAGAACCATCACCTGCTCCACCTTCTTCCTCCCCCATCCCTCCCTCCCCTCCCTCCCTCCCCCAACCTGCTCCGCTCCCGGCATAGAATTGTGCCTCGGAATCTCCACGTCCGATCCCGCCTGCAGGGGAAGAGAGTAGTGAGCAGGAAGGAAAGAGCAGCGGGGAGGACGAGGAAGTTGAGGAGTGAGGAGGATACTTGCAGACATATCAGCCATCATGCGAAGACCTCCCTCGAAGTCTTTGACCCAGCTGCGACGTCACGTCAGCCTGAAGGAAGGAGGGCAAAAACTTGGAAGACCCCAGAGAGGGTGGGAGATCAGCGAGAGAGGAGGAGCGAAAAGGGCGATGCGCACGCGAAGAGGTGAGGAGGGGTACTAGCCTGTTAGTATCAAAGAGGGGTCTTCCCTCCAACCCCGTTCTGTTCGGCAGGGTGTTGCCGTTAATATCCTCCATGTTGCTCAGCGTCACCTCCTCCTTTCCCCCTGCGCCACGTCAGGAACTGATCTTGTGCCTACCACCCAACCATGAGCAAGTCTCCACTCCGCGTACAGCCGATTTCTCATCCTTATCCTCATCTTCCTCTGGGCAAGGGCCACTGCGATCTCCTCGTACTCTGACTCCTTCCACACCCGCCACGTCAGCACCAGCTGCTCTGCTTTTCCTCCGTACCGTTCTCACACAGGTCTCCGATGCAGGACCGAATGAGGATAGAGCGCCAGTAGCCAGCCGCATGTTCATGTTCCACCTGCCCACATGATTCATGCCTCTTCCTCCTCCTTTCTTTCTCTCCCAACGTCCCACACGCTCCTGCCCTTCCCGCCATCCCTGATCTTTGAAACTTGGCTGTTACCCCGGCAGCGTCATCACAGGTAGACCTCCCCAGAGTGAATCGACGGCCGTTGTGTGCGCGTTGTAAGTCAAACAATCCTTGACAATGGTAAGGGAACCAACGAGACGAGGATGAGATAAGAGATTGGAAGGGTTGGAGAGAGGAAGAAGAAGGAAATGACAAGGAAGATTAGGAAGGGAGGACAAGGAGGAGGACGAGGAGGAGAAGGAAGAGGAGGAGGACTAAGGACGAGGGCGAAGGACGAGGATGAGGACGAGGGCTGAGAACGAAGACGAGGGCTAACACGACGAGTGTAAGAAAAGTCAACAAGTCACCAGGAACATGTCAGCAGCTCGGACTCGGAAGATGTGCTCAGCAAAATCTTCTCTCTCAGCCAAGATGATCCGACTGCTGCTGATCCCTCGGACCTGGTTGGTGACTTCAGAGGCGGCGCCATGGCAGACAGCTCACCCAGACCTCAGCCTGCCGAAGGATGTTGGCGTTGCTCTCGTTGTTCTCGTTGACCAGCCACAAGACAGAGTCGGGGACTCGATGCATGATCCTGACCCAGATCTCAAAGACCTGCGGCTCGATCTTGTAGAGCCCGTTGAAATTGCAGAAGACAAACGCATGCTCTGGGAGACGCTCCTTTCTTCTGATCTGTGGAGAAAGTCGGGGAAAATATGCCCTTTGACATGACATGTAGCTAGCAAGACAATGAGCTGACCTCGGAGATTGTCTTCTCTGGACGTATCGGATAACTTGCTCTGTGATCGTTCACCTTTCACCGTCATAGTATCAGAGTCATTCTTTCCGTCCAACACAGAAGCAAGGTGACCTGGTAGTGATGTGACATGTAAAAGATGCTCTCCGAGAAAAAGAGAGCGTTGTCCGGAGGAGCGACTATCCGGTCAGCTATGATGTGATCTACAAACTCTGCCCCTGAAGTTCCAGGGTGAGCAAGGAAATTGACCTGCAAGGAAGTTCAGAACATCAACAGCAATCATTCAATGTCCGATTTCGCCGAATGAGACCTGGATCGGCGCAGGTCTGAGTGCGAGGATGGAAAGTCGGGACTTGTAGTAGTCTGTGTCGATGAGAAGATCAACCAGATCGCCATTGACTTGAATCGCGACTGCGTCATCTGTGAACCGGTCGAGCTCCCTGAAGTGATCGTCTCCAACACTCTCCCTGATTTTCCTCCGGAAAGCAGATCGGTCGTCCTTGCAGCTGGGCAATCAGAACGGCAAGGGAACCCGAGGGTCCAAATGGCAGACCTTGTTCAGGGCGTAGCAGAAGATTTCGAAGCGCTCCTCATCATGTCGTTGGAAGACAGTCTGGGCAGGAGGTCAACCAGCACAACATTGATCCTACACCCTACCTGCAGCAGATGAGCAGTCACATGGTGCCGAAAGTCTGCCATCATGTATCCGATACGGAGCCGATGGAGCGGAGGCTCGAGCTCCAGGCCAAACGACGAGGGGAGGAACGGGATCTTGTACCGAACCTGTTAGAATAGCTTGTGAGAACAAGGCGATGGAGAGGCAGGGGAGGTGAAAGACGATCTGCACATCCTCCCCCTCCCTGTACCTTCTCTAGTGCTCGAATAGCATGAGACTCAGCGATTCCAAGCATCTGCTCAGAGTCGAAGGGAGAGAGGAGGGAGTAGTACGGCCCCACTGTAGTCAAGTGACGTTGCGACAGCTGCTGTTCCGTCACATTCTTGAGCTTTTCGAACAAGAAATCTCTCTCGTCCCAATCAATCACCTTGAACGAGTTTCTTAACCGTTTAAACACGCTCATCAAGACAATGCAGCTACCTGCTGCTTGGTGTGGTAGTAGTTAAGGAGAGCGTCCGCGTCCCAGGGCCTGATGTCCATGGCCTTCTTGTACATGTCTTTCGATCTCTCAAGATTCTTCACTTCTGAAAGCGCATGCCCGAGACTCAGCAGACATTCAAAACAGTCTGGCTCATCCTTGACCAGCGGTTCAAGGATTGCAAGGGCATGGGCATGATGCTTCAGCGTGTGCAATGCAGATCCCAAGTTATGTCTTGCTGCCATGATGTCTGGCTTGATCTTCAATGCATGCTGATACAACGGGATCGCTTCAGCAAAGTCGTTGTTGTTGCCAAGTACAACACCGAGGTTCACCATGGAGTTGACATGCTTCGGATCCAATCGGATTGCCCTGTAGTAACTTTGCTTGGCTAGACCGTAGTTATGAACGGACATGTGTGCATTAGCCAACAGGAAAGTTCCTTCAGCTCCATCTGCTGTCTCCCCTCCTATCCGTGCCGCAATCCGAGCGTGAATAAGAGCGCCATCAAAGTTTCCGATCCTCCCATGGATTTCAGAGAGGAGGCACCAAGCCTTGATGCTCTCAGGGTAGATGGAGGCAAAAAGCTCAAAGCAGAGACGAGATTCATCAAAGAGGCCATGCTTTCCGTAATCGTAGGAGGCGTTCCATAGCACCTCCCTGGGCAAATCCGCGTGACAGTCGTCAGGAAGAGAAGTGAAGACAAGCAAGGGCAGGCCGAGGACGAGCACAAGAGAGACGAGATGTGCTCGATTCAGGGGAAACATGCTTGCCGATTCATTCTGATGCACGTCAGTCAGCCAAGCCAAGTTGATCCAGCGTTGTGCATCGTCCACTCCTTGGTTTCCCGTCCCAAGTTCGCCACTAGGGAAAAGTCCAAATCACTCAGTGCTGGGATAACGGGTGTCCGGCGCGAGGGGCCCGGCCGGGCTGCCCTGGTTTTAAAAGTGCCCAGTTTTTAAAAGATTGTTTCTTTTTTTAAGATTGTTTATATGTTGGAAAAATGTCAATCAGGAGATGATTCAAGCACCTAACATTGTTGGCATGCTTGAATCGCGGTTGAGGAATTCCGATCATCTGTCGGTCACAACATCTTCTCCTGCTCCCATGCCTTCGAGTTGGTTTTCATACGCCCCAAGCCCTCTTCCAGCATTCCCAATACAAATATATACCTTTGACGAGCACTGCCAACCTGGTTTTGCACGTGAGCCAAACACTTCGTCGTTGAAGACAACTACAGACGAAAGTCCAAGAAATGGTGGCAATGTCATGCACATCCTTAACTCGCAGGTTGATAGAAGCCACCATGCATCTCGCATCAGAAAGCTCACAGCGGACATCGCCATCCGCATCTTCAAGGAGCGATCCTCAGATAATGAGAGCAAGTACATCGAGAGCAAGGTGGTCGCCAAGTGCTTCGGCGTGAGCTCCAAGACGGTACGGGACATTTGGGACAGGAAGTCCTGGTCAAGGTATACCCGGCTCATTGAAACGACGCAACATGCAGCAGCTGACTACAGGAAAGAGAGCAAAAACAAGAGCTTAGCAGCAGATACAAACGCAACTTCCGATAACCCGAGTCATCTAGTAAGCTCACATTGTTACGACTCTGAGAAAACGATGACAACAAGTGGGTGGGGAGAGGAGGAGGAGGAAGTGGCTGGACAGAGGGCTACTCCGCACTGGGCAGAGCTTGAGGAGGCTCCGGAGGACGTGAGCGATTGGTGTGTCGACCCAAGGGAGAAGTGTGAGCACGACTAGAAATGCAAGACGATCCATCGGTTGGGGTTGAACTGCTAGCACTCCGGCTGATGGAACATCTCGGCATCGCTTGCTTTCGAGAGGATTTCGGGTACTCTCGGCATCAGAACATTTCAAAAATGCAACTTTGTACAATGAGTGGCATGTTACAAAGTGACCTGAAGAAGAGGGAGAGTTTGGTGAGGCAACACGCTCGATGTTTGCACATTTGTTGCGCATTCATCTTATGATGCGGAAGAGGGCAGGACCCACGGATTTGCTCATCTGGACTAACTGCGTGTTTTTGGTTGCTTGACCAGGAATAGACAGCAGGATGGAGGAACGTTCGAGGAGGTTTTCTCACCCTAGAGCAAGCTTGCACGTTGAAATAAACACACAGTGCGTAAACGATATGTCTGACAGACAATGCATTCTAGTCTACATTTCATTTCATTGGTTCCAGAGAAGATCAAGGTCATACTTATTTCAATCTGGGACTATTCCAAGTCTTTCTCGTCAACGCATTATGAAATAGCAGTGGCTTCGCTCCAGATCTCTCGATAGCATAAAGATGTCGACTTTAATGTTCCGATGATGATGTCGTACCACTTCTCTTCATAATTTTAATGTATCAATCGATGTGAAGGAGGAAAAATTTCCTTGATGAAAGGCAGGAGACAAAAACCAAGAAAGGGGCATCCTTCGACTAGCTCCTCCTCCTTCGACCAAGACTTCCTGTCCCAAATATCCCGTACCCTGTTACTTGCTCTCATTATCTGAGGATCGCTCCTTGAAGATGCATCTGAGGCTCAGGGGATATCGCCATCCGCGAGATTCAAGCGATTAGAACTTGAATCATGTGTACGCCGGCGCTGAGGCCCGCCTGAGAGACTCCATCGAGGCTGCGCCGCCGAGGCCGCGGCAGGTCACTGCTGAGTTGACTTGCTGCCAATAGACTCAACTTATTATCCAGATGAGGCGGGCTGTATTCCCTTATGAAAACTGGAATAGCTAGTTACACCGTTCCACCGGTCGTCATGCACGGGCAGCTTCCAGCCGGCACAGCTGCACGGGAGCGATGTGCCCTCGTGCGACATGCGTTCACTCGCAACATGTCAGAGAGCAGAGGCGACATGTTGGGAGCATCAAGAAGTGAAGAATCGTTTGAGAGCGCTTCCAGCCCTTAAGTGGGGGTCAACGACTGTACCTAGAAATGTTCGAATCCTTCGTCGCGAATCTCCTCAGTAACCGGGCCTCACAATTCGTCAAGAACATTCCGCATGAGCAGCTTCGTGTTGGTGTGTGGCAAGGAGAGGTAGGAAACATCTCTTATGCACTCCTTCTGTCTGTTATACCTGCCCGTACAGGTTGTTCTCGACGACCTTGAGCTGAGGAGTGATAGCCTTGACGGGCTCGGGTTGCCCATCTCGATTGAAGCAGGCTATGGTGAGAGCTGAACGTGTGAGGCTGTTGTCTGATGCTCCCGCGTCTGATGTGCAGTTGGAAGCTTGCGAGTCTCCATTCCATGGAAATATCTCGGAACCAAAGTAGTCGTTGCTGAGCTGAAACAGATTCACATCATCCTGAAAATCGAGGAGAAGTCTTTGTTGCCAGTCAATGCTGAGACATACTCTGAGATATCGAAGCAAGCCTCCATCGCTGCGGCAGAGATAGCAAAAAGGAGCAAGGTGGTTCATTCTGCGAATTTTGTTATTGCTTTGTTTTGCATCTGACTCTGATACAGTCTTCTGGCGCGTTTCGATCCTTCACGTCACGGCTGATGAGTCGGTTGCTCAGTTGTTTTGAGCTTCGCATCTATGACATTCACGTGCGGATAGAGGTGCTGTCCCGTACTCCCCCTTAACGCATGCTGATCGTCAAGGTTTGCAGGCTGATTCCTCTGTGTCCGGAGGACCGCCGATTGCCTTCGGCTTCATGTGCGATGAGATCTTGACGAAGGCAAGCGGGTCATCTCAGCAACTCCTCGAGGTGAAGAGAGTGCTGACCATGGGAGGAAGAGGTCTGAGCTTCTGGTGTACAGGTGAAAGGGGCCTCGCTCTACTGGGATCGAGACGTTTCTCCAACTCAATGTTCCCATCTGAGCCTTCCAGTGAGCGTTTAGTGTTTTCGTCGGCCTGCGATGTTCATCATCACCTGGTGACGCCAGTGGTGCAGGAGCTCTCTTCGCTGTTCGAGCTGTGGAAGGGAGGGGACAAGCCGTCCGTGCCGTCCGTGCACGAGGACGATGAAGGAGATATCTTCTACGTCGCTCCGTCAGAGGTTCTGCTGCCATAGCAACCCTGCGGAGCTTCTCTGAAGTTTTGAACCTAGGATGAGATCCTGATCCATCATTTTTTGCTGCAGCCGTGCGACATTACCGTCAAAGGAAGGTCCGTACGACTGGGCAGCTTGGGTTCTCGATTGAAGGCTTTACAGCTATCTCTACAACTCCAAGATCGAGATATTGGTAGAGATGCCACAAGTCAACACTTGTATCGAAGTGGGACAACTGTGGGACATCTTCAGGATTGTCGACTGGTTTCAAATCTTCGACTTGCGAAGGCGGAATGCAAGCTTTCGGCCTATCCAACATGTGATTTCACTTTCCAACTTCCACGCAGTGATGATTTCGCTCTTGTAGGGCTTCATGAATCCGAAAATGCTGTGGCATTTCGCCATTGAATCAACTCTGGCTCAGATCCGGAGGTCCAGATGGAGGTTGTCGTGGTTTCAGCTACAAGGCTATCTCAATGATCGTCGGGAGTATACCGAACTTTATCGACTCATCCTGATGAATCGAGCAACAAACGAAAACAAGCGCAAGGCAAGCGACGTCTACTCTTGTAGTGTGTGAGGCTGATGTTGCACTCAGCTTGCTCAGATCGAATCCCGCCTGCCTGTTGATGGCATCATGTTTGCACGTGGAGTCGCGGAGAAGTTGGCCGGAAGAGATCAGTCCAGGTGACTCTGAACCCCAAAGTTGAGCACCAGCTTAGCTTTTGCTGGTAGCCAAACAGGTTGGTACAAGTGGGGGCTTCTTCGTTGGGCCGCACGATCAAGCGACTTGAAGGCTGCAAACAGCAACGGAAGCTCAGACAAAGAGGATGCGACGGCTGGGCTGGAGGACATGGGTCTGGATGTTTCGCTCACGAAGGAACAGGAAGACTTTCTTCTTAAGCTCGGACAAGCTGAGAGCAGCTCGGACAATTCCTTACCTCGAATTGAGAGTGATAGTTCCTTCACCTCACTGTTGGAGGGCAGAGACAGCGATCAGACGAGAAAGAAGGATGCTCTTGCTAGTCTTGCAAATGCAGATGCTGTGAGCAAAATCTTACTCAATGTCTTAGATTTGACTCCTTTTTTGAAATCATAGAATCGCTTGAATCGAAGTCTTAAAGGAGGGCAGGTAATCTTGAAGCGAGAGCTTTAAGGTGGTTTGATGTTTTCGTCAGGAAATTATGGGGCTGAAGACAGAAGAAGCTCAACATTTGGCCAACATGTTGGAAATTTGTGTTTGAAACAGATTTCGGCTTAATTGGTTTGTTCATCAGTTGGTTTGGTAAGCAAGAGTCGTCGACTAGCCAATCCCAGCTCCAACCAAAGGTTCCCATCTAAGTCATTCGGGAGGTTTGACGGTCTCAACTTGGTGCAGGTTGACGTCAAGATCAAAGAGATCTCCGTCACTCTCGCTGTCCTGATTGCGCCCGACGAGGATGAGCATGGCGAGGAGGTCGAGGACGAAGACTCTCCGCAAATCGTCGGGATCCAGGAAACCCAAAGGACCATGATCGTGCCTTAGGGATGACGTTTGCTTTACAGGAGATCATGACGGTTTACGTACATGACACCTCCCTGTCCATGAGAATGTTGGAGAGAGAATTTCGCATCTCTTGCTCTGTCAAGAGCGTGAAGGCTCGAGACATGCTCACCTCTCACTCCTGCTACCCCTGGCTGATCGTCTCCAAACCTCCCAAGATGAAGTGCTCTCCCGGGAACTGGTGAGATCTTCAAAGTCCTCTCCCTCCATTGTGCGGTAGAGAAGAATTGAGGAGCGAGTATAGGTACATGCCTACTGACCACGAGGAGGAGGACGAAGAAGATTCAAGCTCGAACGCCCTAGAGGTTCAGAAGAGAGGACGGCTCCATCAGTCACTGACTCAACCTCCTGCTGCAGGTAGAAGTCACAGTCATCACTGCCCGACAGGACTCTAGGCAGCCATCTGCCATCATCGACATGCTCCTCAACCCATTGGAAGTCTCGCTGTCCCCCGACTGCCTGCAAGCTCTTGCTCTTTTCTTCGTCCCCGAGTTCGAGTATCCCTTCCACGAGCACCTCGTCCTCGACGCCCTCAACTCCATCGGCGATGGCCCAGGCCTGCTGGCCGCAAAGCTCCAGTACATGGTGGGTGTGACGTGATCCCTGCTGGGTAGCAGCTGACGATGTCAAAAGATCGACCACATGGGAGGAGGGTTCCTTCTCAACCTGCGGGCAAAGTCCCTCAAGCTGCTTCTCCCTCTCGATGTCAGCCTGCACAGCCGCAGCCTCTTCGTCGTGGACGTGGCCGAGATTGTCTTCTCGAGCTCACCCTACGGCTGTCTCGGTTACACTCATAACGGCATCATGAGGTGAAAGAATTCCTTCCCCTCCTCTCTGCCTCTGTTGAGATTCTTTGACAGGTTGGTCTCAAAGGCTTTGCAATCAACAGACCCGGAGGAACAGAAGCAGACCATGCAGCAAATGTTCTTCCTGCCGATGAAAGTCTCGCTCGATTGCGTGCAAGTATGTTTGAAACCACTATCATAGCGTCTACAGCTCCTTCTCTCCTCGCTCTCTTCCTTCCTTTCCACTCCTCCTTTGACGTCAACAATTGACTCTCATCAGGTCACCCTGGCTAAGGCCGAGCTCGAGTCTCCTGCAAACTTGACGACTTCCAATCCTCTTCCTCAGCAGCTCGGCTCTCCTATCGTCCAGCCCTTTTCCATGCAGCTCGACCTGCAAGTGTCTCTGCTGCGAGCTGACGCCAGCATTCCACTCGTCTTCCTGCTCGTCGAACTTCCAACCATCCGGAGCGAGATGGAGCGATC
The DNA here is from genome assembly GCF_000315625.1 of Guillardia theta CCMP2712. Lineage (NCBI taxonomy): Eukaryota > Cryptophyceae > Pyrenomonadales > Geminigeraceae > Guillardia > Guillardia theta. Next base: position 276,293 of record NW_005434660.1, read on the forward strand.
GCAAGCCATCGAGCTGGTTGAGGACTTCTGTGCCGTGGAGAACCATCGCAAGCTCGGAGAGAATCAGGTCAAGAAGATCCTCCGCGTCAAGATGCAAAGGCAGGCGCTGCGGGCTCAGACTGGACTCTCCCCTGGTAGGAGAGTGAGGAGGGGGAGAGGGAGGGAGGTGGGGGGGGAGGGGAAAGGGAACAGGAGGAGGAGAAGAAGTTATGAACTGACGAGCTACAGGTGGCAGTCTGTCTGCATCCTGCAACATTTCCCGCGAAATTTCAAAAGATTGGCTGGAGAGCGCATCGTCAAACTTTGAGCGTGACTCCGAGGTGCTGCCGGGCGAGGAGGAGGAAGACATGGAGGGTTCGTCCACCATTCTGCCGGAGGAGAAGATGGATGGCGATCGTTCCAGGGAGCACGAAGATCTATCGAATGCTGAGCTACACTTGTTCGGTGACCAGCGAGAAGACGAGGGAGAGGGAGAGGGAGAGGGAGAGAAGCTTGCATCAGATGAAGGAGGGGAGAAGGGCATCAACGAGATTGAGCAGGAACAGAAAATGGAGGCAAACGGGAAGGAATCACGAGAGGAGGAGAGAGAGAAGCTGGAGAAAGAGAAGGCAGGAGAAGAGAAAGAGAAAGGCGGGGAGGAAGACGGAGATCCGCAGAAAGGGGAAGCCTTAGATAACCATGAGGCAGAAGCTGTGCAAGCAGAGGCAAGAAGGAGCTTCTGGTCTCGGTTAACTCCCCTCAATGTCTTCCAGCAAAGAAAATCAGCGAAAGTTGACTCGCAGTTATCAAAGGAGAATACGGCTAGTGATCGAGGGAAGCAGGAGGTTGAGAATATCCCCTTGATTGAAGAGGACGCGAACTACTCCAGCACAGAAACCTGCCCTGTTCAGCAGGGCCCCAGTAGCAGTTGGTGGCCGAGTTGGCTGACGAGGAGGAAGAAGGACAGCAAGACGGTTCAGTTCGATACTGGAGCAGCCCAGCAGCACGAGGGGAAGGAGGAAAAGACTTCCGCTCCTCCTCCCCATGAGGCTGTCGCGGTGACCAGCGGAATCAGACCGCGAGAGATTCTGAGCCGTCTGAGCACCAACTTCTTCAAGCCACTTGCGGGCTCCAGCGTCGACAAGGAGGAAGAGGTCGCAGCCAACAAAGTTCTGAACCTACCGGTCAACGTCCGCGCCATGGCAGCGTCTCATCTTCGACGACATGGAAAGGAATGGTCGGAGCAGCCATGGAGGGAGCGGCTGCAAGCTTGTGCTCTCTTCTACTTGCCAGGGAAGCAGTACTGCGAGTCACTGTCTACCAACAAGAGCTCCTCGCTCCCTCGGCTGCGGGAGCGGCACGGAAGCAGCTTCCTCATCCTCGACAGGACGAGCATGGAGGCGGTGGACAACGAGACCGTGCATGCCGAGGTAGAGGTGAAGATGGACAAGGTCTGCTTTATGCTGCGAGATGCTCACCTGGCAGAGGACGAGCTGCAGGTGTCGCTGCATGTCAGTGGACTTGACCGGCAGCCCTCCGCCCCGTTTTCGCCTCCCTCGTCTCCTCCCACCGCCCATAATCGCATCAGCCCGAGGGATCGCGCGATCACGCTGTCGCTGCGCGCTCGGAGACATGGGGTGGACCTGAAGACGACGATCGGGTCGGTGAATGTGAGGATGGGGGAGCGAGAGAAGATCCGATCCAACGAGGTTGAAACTTACCTGCTCAGCACTCATGGCGATATGATCATCAAAATGTGCCAGTCGACCAGCAATGGGGAGCCAGGAATGCAGAAGCAGCCGGCAACCCCATTCCTAGAGCTCGAATGTCACAGTTACAGTGATGAGTACGCGCCGAAAGGCAAGTCGCCCCTCTCGCTAATCTGCAAGATGGATGGGCTGGCCCTTTGCTACCGTCACGAGCTGTTTGTGAACCTTTACAAGCACCTACAGCACCTCGTGGACCTCGTTCCTTCTGCAACCTCCAGCGACAGTCTGCAGTTGCTGGATGGCACAGAGAGGACTCCTTCGTTGCAGACCTCAAGGAGTGGAGGGGAAGAGGTCGCGCTGCTGGAAGCGATTCAAGTCGATGTGAGCTTCAACTACGTTCACCTCGCATGCTCGACAGCGGAGACGAGGAACTGGTTGACCTGTTACAACTCCAGCTTGTATTGGAACAAACTCGACAAGAGCGGCAAGTGCGGCAGTGCAGATATCGTCTACCTCGGCTTACATCACTGGAGCTCGGCATCGGGCCTAGTCCAGATCTTCGGGCCGGGGAAGCAGGAGGAAGTTTGCATGCTGCGAGCTTCAGTGGAGCAGTCTTTCCCCCCGTTGTCTGATCCCTCTTTCCGTCCTGAGAGCCCGTCCCAGGAGCACTGGAGCTGGCGACTGCAGCATATCGTCCTCGCCCTCAAGCACCTCAAGCACCTGCAACAAGACCACACCCTCCACTTCCGCGCGCACAAGTGCTGCTTCACGGGGGAGGAGCTGCTGACGGCTCTCGTCACTCAGAGGCAGGCGCAAGGGAGGGAGCAAGCACTGCTGCTCGCGAACTTGCTCGTGCGGGAGGGATACATCAACAACATCCTCGACGAGCGCGAGTTTGAGCCTCCCAGCCTCTTCCGCTTTGCGAGTGACCGCGCGGCGTCTGACCAGATGGCAGGAGGAGGAGTAGGAGGAAGAGGACCAGGAGGAGGTGACGAGAGGAGAGGCATATTCGTTGCTCGAGTGCAAGTGGGTGACTTGTCTTCGGAGCTGAGCTGGACCTTTGCTGAGGATATCATAAGGGCGTCAAAGCTAGCATCCAAAGTGCCTAGCAGGTTCAAGTCTGCGCAGAAAATCAAGTCACACGAAACGTTGCTGCTGTCAAGAGAGGATGCAATGTCGGCTTGCAAGCTCCTCAACAGCTTGGAGTTCGATGGCCATATCGGACGGTTTCAGCTTTCGCTTCCTACAGCTCCTGCTCAGCCTCAGCAGGATGGGAAGGGCGGAGAGCTCGTCCTTACTGTCAGCTCGGTCTCGTTCAGCAAGACCTCGTTCCTGAGCGAGCTGTCGGCGGTTGCAGGGCATGAAATTGAAGGAGAGACTCGGCTCGACACTCGCTCCCTCCCTCTTCCTGTCAGCACGAAGCAAAACATTCAGAGTAAGATCTCCTCGTTCTCCAAGTACATCAACGCGCATGAGGGGAAAACTTCCTCGTCAGGAGGTCGAGACTCGATGTTAACTGCGGCCCAGCATGTAACCTGCATGAACCGCAAGATGTCGTTTGCAATCACTGGCATCTCGATCAAGAACGAAGTCTCCCCTGATTCTTGTCATCCGATCCTCCAAGACTTCGACGTTAGTGTGGGATTGAACGCGCAGTGCAAAGTGAAGGAGGGGAGTGACCAAAGTCCTGGGGTGCTGTACGACGGCTCCGTCAAACTCTCGACGTTGAGCGTCAAGTGCGACGAGGAGCTTTTCGTGTTGCTGGACTCTATTGCTGACCGTGTGAATGCTCTTATCCCAGACCGCACAGAGGTGCAAGGCATCCCGTCTAGTGTGCCGCAGCTGCCGGAAAGAAACGTTGAGTTCATATCAGACGTATTTGACTGTCTTTTGGGAGACTACCAACTTGACGTCTTGTTGAATGGTATCGACCTGCAGTTGTCCGTCAACGTGTTGTCTAGCCTTCGTTTTGTTATGAGCCGGATGACTTTCTCTTCAAGGATTGCAACAAAGTTTGCGTCGCAAACGAGCAGATCAGACGGAAAGTCGCTGGAAGGATTATCTTGCATGATGTCTGCTTTCTTCGCAGATTTCTTGCAGAGCGCTTCTGCTGAGCTGCTTCTGCAGGGATCGAGCCTGTACGTTGATGACGTGGCAATCTTCGACGTATCGCAAGACCTCAGGAGGGTGAAAACTGAGAGCTTCGAGATCACAGGGGAGAGCGTAGAGAACAAGTTGGGAGTTGTGCTGAGATGTGCGAACGCTCCGAAGAGGAGTTGTGAGCTTGCGATCTATGGAGGGATCTTGAACGTGATGTATGATGAGAAGAGCTTGATCACCCTGAATGATTACAAGAAATTCTTTCAAGATTTCAACGGCAAGCTTGTCAAGATCGCCAGCCCGTTGGAACCGCAGAATCTCGCTGTCCCATCCCAGCATGATTCGGAGAGACAGGATGAGCAAGGGAAGCTGCAGGTCGACTTGCAGGCAGTAAAGGAGAAGCTGTTGCAATGCGATCTGGAGCTGAGCCTGAAGAGCTCTACTGTCATCGTCATCATCAGAGGTCAATCTTACGACGGCGCACAGGACCTCAAGGTAGCTGTCTCTTCCTCCCTCTCCTCCAGCTTCAAGCACAAGGAGGAGCTCATCGTTACTTGTGCCCGTCTGCGAGATGTTTCCGTGGGTTGGACAAGGTCGAGAGAGGAGGACTTGTCTCTGCCCTACACCTTCTTCGACCTCCCTGACCTCGACATTCTTCTCCGTGTCCTCTTGCCCTCCTTCACGGCCGACCTGGAGGCTCAGGTGCCATCGCCCATGGTGGTCAGGGCTTCCATGGTAGATGCCCTCCTCCTCCTCGGGATACTGCAACAGATGAATCAGACACTGGTGAAGATCGTAGGAGGAGAAACGACAGACGCAGCACGCGAGCTGACCACAATGGTCAAGCAGAAAGCGGAAGGAGAGCACAAGGTGCCCGAGGAGGCGATCATGATGACGAGAGCCGTTCGAAGTTTCTCATTCCGGGCTGAATCAATTCGGGTGATGACGGCAGATTGTCGGAGAGGAGGGAGCATGGGCTTCCTGCGCCTGCCGTTGATCGAGCTCAAGCTTGACTCGCTGGTGGTTGCCGGGGTAGATGTCAACAGCGATCACCCGTGTGCCAAGTTTGCCTGCAGCGCTTCCAGCAGCTACTTCAACCGCTCCATCTCGTGCTGGGAACCATTCCTGGAGAGGATGAGCTTTGCCCTCAGTGCGACCCTCGACCTGACCCTCGAGTCCGTCATCCAGGGGGGTGCGGGAGGTATCAAGGTCGACTTCATTTCCTCTGACGTCACCAACATCAACTTGTCCTCCGCGTTCGTCGACGTTGTCTCCGGCATCGTCAAGCATGCCAGCAGCCTTCAGAAGCAGGATGTGCTCAGGGAAAGGCAGGAGTTCCACCCCCTATGGGTCCAGAACGAGATCGGGATGCCCATCGTCCTCCAGTGCAAGGGAGTCCGCCAGGTGGTCGACGGGAAGGAGCGCCAGCCGGTCTCTTGCGTGCCGCTGGTGCAAACTAGCGGGCTGATGGACGGGCTTCCTGTGCTGGGGATGAACCAGATGGAAATCTTCCTCCTCCCCGACCTGACAGAGAAGAGTATCGAGCAGCACGATCTCAACCCCCAGGTTGTCCACCTCGACGTCATCGGCAAGCAGGTGAGACGATCATGTGAGGAAGTGAAGGAGTTTGCTGGGTTGAGATTGAGTTGTTCCTGTGCGTTCTTCCTTGTGATCTTGCTTCCCCTCCACTGTTGAACAGTCTTGCTCTACCTCCCTCCCACAACAGTTCTGTCTCTGACCCCATCCTCTGTTCAGGTGGTAACAGTCGTTGTTCCCATCCTCCAAGAGCTCGGGATTGTCACTTTCCAGAACGTTAAGATTCTCATCGACATATCTGTCCAGGACGAGGGAGCGAGCAAGCTGATCCTCATTCGCTCTCCTCTCTCGATCAAGAACCATCTCAGCGCTCCCTTCGAAATCATGTTCGCAGAGCAGACTTCAGTCCAGGGCCCCACCATCGCTGGGAGGACGAGGTACACGATCCCTGCCGGAGAGAGCATGGTGGTCCCGGTGCTCTACATCGACAACAAGGACGGGTTCTCTCTCCGCCCGCTGCCCTCCTCCTCCTCCTCCTCCTCAAGCGCCATCACCAGCAACAAGATGCAGCATCCAGGCTACCGGTGGGTCACGGGAGAGTCTCTCCTAGCGTCGGAGTGGAGCACCAGGCACGAGCTCAAGACATTCAAGGGACTTGGGCTGCACGGGCTGCCTCTCAACGTCCTCCTCCACTGGGACTGCGACTCCCTCCGCCGCTCCTGCCATCTCTCCATCCTCCCCTGCCTCAGCATCGAGAACCTGCTCCCCGTCCCGCTCTTTTGCCGCATCACTACCACCACCACCGCTGAACCTCCTTCTCCCCGCGAGTTCTCTGGCTCCCTGTGGGCTGTGGAGATCGAGGCTGGGGAGAGTCTTCCTGTCCTCGACCGCGACCTCTCCCGCGGCAACTTCCTCTGGCTCTCCGTGAAGGTTGACGAGCTAGGCTGGAGCTCTCACCTCCTCCTCCGTGAGAGCGGCGACTCGGACGAGCTGTCGGTGCTGGACGGGTGGAGCACACAAGCCTGGGTCTTGTCGCAGAAGAGGAAGCAGAGGCTGAGCAGCACTGGGGAGCAGGGGAGGGCTCTCGACCTCGAAGCTGACATCATGCTGGATGCTGCAGGCACCTGCTGTGTTCTCGTCTACTCGGCCTACTGGATTGTCAACCGCACAAACTCGCGGGCTCAGATCACTCAGGACGACGCGGAGGAGCTGATGCGCCCGCCGGTCATCCTGGATGGTTTCCCCCTCCAGCACGTGGAAGACCCTTCCCTGCTGCAGCTCCGCTCGGGCAAGCGCGAGGAAGAGGCTGGAACCCAAGACTTGCTGCTGCCCATCCCCAACCTTGTGATGAAGAGCGGAGAGCGAGGGGAGGGAGAGGGGAGGCAGTCGAGTAAGCTGAGTTCGGCAATCCCTCAGGGTCTCGCGTGGCTCGCAGAGATGGAGAGGGAGGAGAGCGCAGAATGGATGGTGCCGGGGCGTGTCGATGGAGGAGCCCTCCCCAACCTTCAGCTCTTCTCCTGCTCTGAGATGAACGCCGGAGGTCGCGTGGGGCTCAGGATGCGGTTGGATTGCACTGACTGGTCGGATCCCTTCACCATGACGGGATCGTCCACCATGGACACGGGCAAGGTCGAGCTGCGGCTGAAGCGGTCAGGGTTCGCGCGGCAGAGCAGGAGGATGGAGGTCGGGGTAGCAATTCAACCCGTGCGGGGGAAGTTCCATAGGAGCAAGTGCATCACTATAACCCCCCGCTATGTGATCGTGAATGAGACCAACTTTCCCCTCCAGGCCCGCCAGGAAGGAACTGCCAGCTCCCTCACCATCCCTTGCGGGCCCTCTCATAACTGCGTCGTGTGGCACTGGACTGACCCCAGGAAGCGGCACAACGTGCGACTGGCGTTGGAGCCTGAGAAGTCATCGAGAGCGTCATGGCACGATCGTTGGAGTGGAGCCTTCAGCATAGACGAGGTAAATTTCCCTCCTCCCTCCTCCCTCCTCCCTCCTCCCTCCTCCCTCCTCCCTCCTCCCTCCTCCCTCCTCCCTCCTCCCTCCTCCCTCATCTAGCCCTCTTCCTTCCTCCCTCCTCCCTCCTCGTACGTCTCTCCTTTCACCTCCCTATTCTTGTCTCCTTGCCCAAGTTCCCTCTCCTTCCTCCTCATTCCTCCTCCTGCCTCTAGCAGTCTTTTCCATCGCTCCTGATCAGCAAGTGACCGGAAGGTGCAGGTGGGAGACACCGTGATCATGATGGAGTCGGAGGAGAGCCCGGGCCCCGTCTACGCTGACGTCCGTGTTCGGCGCTTCCTCGGGAGCATGGCGATCATTGTCAAGCCCAGCCAGACGAACCAGCCGCCCTACTGGATCGAGAACTTCTCTGCCTCCACCCTGAGGGTCTACCAGGAGGGGGTAGGGAGGCGACTGGTCTACATCCGCCCCTACCAAGGCGTTCCTTACACGTGGGAGTCTGCCATGTCGTCGAAGCAGCTGCTGGTGGTGGAGGTGGAGGGGTCCTCTCCCCTCCTCTCAGGTCGATTCGAGCTCGACAGCATCGGGGAGCACAAGCCCATGCTCAACAGCCGAGGAGACGTCCTCTACCGCGTGTTCGTCCGCTGCCATGGCCCCACCCTCACGCTGTCAGTCACAGATGCCTTGCTCCACCCCTCCGACTCGCAGGTCTCGCTCAAGACCGACATGCAGTACCTCTCCGCCGCCCACAAGACCATCCCAAGTGCTCTGCAGACAGCTGCACTTCCTTCACGTTGGCAGTTCGAGATGAGCCTGGAGGTGCAAGCGAGCAGAGGGGGAGGGAGAGAGAGAGGGAGGGAGGGGAAGGGAGGGGGAACAGGAAGGGAGGGGTGGGATGGGGTCTGAATGCGCAACAGATGATGGGGGTTGGGATCTCCTTGATCGATTCTCGAAGCCCTCGGGAAATCCTCTACGTCTGGCTGGGCTGCAATCCTCGTAAGTCAGAGCTCCTGCCCCTCCTCGTCATCCTCATCCTCCTCCTCCTCATCCTTATCCTCCTCCTCCTCCTCCTCTTCATCCTCCTTCACTACCACCACCTTTTATACCTTTGCCTGTCAGGGTTTGCGTTCTCAGGAGAGGTCGAAGACGTTGCCTCCGAGCACAAGAAAGGATTGTCACTTTCAGTCTGGCGAACCCTGTTCGAGGAAGGCATACGGGTCCTCTTGGCTCCCTCGTGCACCCCTCCCTTGACGCTTGCCCGGCAGATCTCCTTGAAGTGCGTGCAGGTTGACAACCTGGAGCAGTCCGCGAGCTACCCTGTGGTCGTTCGTTTCACCGGGAGAGACCAGGAGGAGGAGCTGGAGGAGAGAACCCGCGACTCGCAAGGCTCCATGCGGATCACCATCTCTCGCAACTCCTTCCTTGGAGGAACTGTCAAGGTCTCTTGCTCCCTCCCCTCCCTTCCCCTAAAATTTCTTGCATATTAGCATCAATCTTTTTCTTCCCCTCCCTCCTCCCCTAGCTCCTCTACCTTACCTTGGCTGTCATGTTCAGACCTTGTCCATCAGTCCTCTTGTCATCATCTCTGCGTTACCTCTTGCTCCACCCTTTGCCCTTCTTCCATCCTTCCTACCTCCTTCACCTTTTCCTTCCCTCCCTTGTCGTCTCGTGGAGGTAGCTGTCTCACAGGGGCTCGCAGGTTTTCAGAAGGCTGGAGATGTTTTGCCGCGAGCTCGACGTCGCTTTCGACGAGGGGCTGGTCCTCGACCTCCTCCATCTCTGTGACGATGTTGGAGCAAGCTTGTCCTCCGCATCCCGACAGGCGAGCCAGATACCCTCCGCTACCCTCTGCTGCTCTCCTCTCCTCTCCTCTCCTCTCCTCTCCTCTCCTCTCCTCTCCTCCCCTCCCCTCCCCTTTCCTCACCTCTCCTCTCCTCTCCTCTCCTCTCCTTGTTCATTCTCAAGTTCGTTCTCTTTTCGTTGTGTTTCCTCTTGAGTTTTCCTCTCTTCATCTCCTTTCTTCTCCTCTCCTCCTCTGACAATTTCATTAGATTAAAGAGCTGCTAAGCACCAAAGACCAGCAGGACGAGGAGCTGGTCCGGAACCTGGTGAGGACACAGACTGCCATCGCTCACTCTGATCTGCTCGACTCCAGCTGCAGGGCAACTCAGACCTGTCGGAGGCGATCAAGGGAAGTTCGATATCGAGCTTGTTCTCGAGCAAGGCGAGTTCCTTGTGGGCAGGAAAAGAGGAGGATGGGGAAGGGAAAGGGTGAGGGAGGGCGCGGCAGTGAAGGGGAGGAAGAGGGAAAGGGAGGAGTGGGGATGGAGTGGGGATGGCAGGGAGCAGAGTAGAGAGCTGTAGGAGAAGGACGAAGAGGAGGACGAGGGGAGCGTTAACGACGCCATTCAGATCTACGTACACGACCTCCGGATCTACCCTCTCATGCTCAACATCAGCTACACCCCAGCTGTGACGACCTTCGATTTCACCTCCCTCCGCTCCCTCCAGCACCTCCTGGCTTCCTCCCGCTTCTTCTTCCACAAGGTTGGAACCCTCAGTGAAGGGAGGAGGGAGGGGGAAAGGGGACGTGACGGGGAGAGCAGGTCGAGGATGTGCCCTTTTACCTTGGCGAGCTGCGAATGAGCCACTCGTTCGGAGCCGGGTCGACGATAGCCAACAGGATCAGAGATCACTACCTGCAGCAGGTCTGCATCCTCGTGGCGCCAGCTCCGCCTCCTCCTCCTCCTCCTCCTCCTCCGCCTCCTCCTCCTCCCTCCTCTCCTGCTCGTCCACCTTCAGATTCGTTTCCTCTGCTATCCCTCTCCTATCGCCTTCCTCGTCCTCGTCCCTCTCCAATCGCCTTCCTCGTCCTCGTCGCGCCCTGCTTCTCCTTTGTTTCGTCCCCGCCTCCATCCCTTTACCAGTCCATCCTCCTCTCCCCTTCCTCCTCCTCCCTTCCTGACCTCCTCTGAGTGAACGCTCCAGATCCTTCTCGTGATCTCGAGGGTCGTTGGCTCCACCAATGTGCTCGGGAATCCTCTCGGGCTCGTCAACGCGCTCAGCAGCGGAGTCGTTGATCTCTTCAAGCAGCCCGCCAAGGAGCTTCAGGCACCTCAACTGCTCCCCTCCACCCCACTGTTCTCCTCTACTCTCTCCCCTCCCTCCTTCTTCTCCTCGTCGCTCTGATCTTTCTACCTCTGCCTGCTCTGACCATATCGTCGGCAGTCGGGAAGGTCCAAGAGGGCGGGAGGAGGATCATACTTGCACGTCGGTATCGACCTGATGAGAGGCCTGATGCGAGGAGGAGGGAGTCTCGTATGGCATTCCGTTCAGGTCTCCTCCTCCGCCCTCCCTCCTCCGTCTCTCGTTGGTTCCTCCTCTCGCCTCCTCTCAGACTGAGCGGCTCCTCCTCCCCCTGCTTCCAGCCTTCATCGCCCTTGACTCTCTGAGTAGGGATGGTGCAATACGATATCAAAGGCAACAGGGAGCGGAGCAAGAGCACTGGCATACCTCAGTATGGACGAGGTGATCCATGATCCCCTCCTCCTCTCTGCTCCTCCTGCTCCTCCTGCTCCCTCTCTGTTCCTCCTAGGATCCTTGGTCACCACTCACACGGGATCGTCTCGCAAGGCGTTTGCTGCAGAGATCTCCAAGGCATGGGAAGAGCGGGATGAGCCGAATCTGATCGGCTTCCTCCCCGGACTCATCATCGGCTTCAGCAGCCTCGCTCGCCTGCCCGCCATTGGGTGGCAGACTGCCTGGAACGACCCCGTGAAAGTTCCCTGGGCCCTCGTCCGGATTTCCCCCGACAGCAGAATCACAGCAGTGAGTTGAAGCTTGCTCCTGCTCCTGCTCCCTCTCCTTCCGCTGCTGCTCCTGCTCCTTCCGCTGCTGCTCTTCCTGCTGCTTCCCCTCCCCCTCCCCTTCCCCTCCTCCTCCCCTCTTCTCCTCTCACGTCGCTTGCAGACCCACAGATTCTCTGCTGCGATCCCCGGCCTCCTCGACGGAGTCTTGAAAGCTCTCGCAGCTCTGGTACCTCACTCGCTCGTCTCCCCCTCCCTCCGCTTCTTGCTTTCATTCGAATGCAATCAGCTCCTCGACTCACATACCTCCTGTCCTCCTTGCCTGGGGATTCATCCATCCACCCTCCCAACTTCACTCGCTCCTCCCGTTTGTCCTCTTCCTCCTCTTCCTGTTTGTTTTCTCTCCCTCTTTCTGACGCCTCCTCTCCCCTCCACATCCCCGTTCTTTCCTCGTTGACCCTCCTCGCCAGGTCGCCAAACCCTTTGCGGGTCTTCTTGACGTGATCTCCACCATGTGCAATCAGATCATCTCCGCTGGCTCTTTCTCCTCTTCCGAGCGATGGAAGCAAGTTCGTCCTGCTCGCTCCTTCGGCTCCTCCAAGGCCCTCAAGCCGCTCGTCTACCAGCAGTCTCACGCCATCCAGGTCCCTTCCTCTCTCCCTCTCCCTCTCCCTCTCCCTCCCCCTCTCCCCGCCTTCATCTTCCTCCCGGCCTTGACTGCGATCGCGGCAGGTCCTGATGAAGATCGATGGCGGCAAGTACTCCATGGGAGGAGCGATCGACGTCTTCGACCTCGCAGCTGGAGGGCAGCTCATCATTACCCCCCTTTACCTCGTCTGTGTTCATCCGAGGAGCCCCAAGCACGCGCTGTGGTCGCTTCCAATGCGGGAGATTCTCTTTGCGGAGATTGCAACCCCGTGAGCTGAGGACAGGGGGGGGAGGAGAGGGTGTGACGCGAGGATGCAGGGAGGACGAGAAGAACCTGCGGGACTTTGTGGAGGAAGAAGTTTATGGTGAGAGAGGAGGAGGAGGAGGAGGAGGAGGAGGAGGAGGAGGGAGCAACGAGGAGGGATGAAGGTGCTGGTGCAGATCGGAACGTGTGGGTGATCCTCTCCTGCTGCTCCTCCTCTCAAGCCGCAGAGGAAGCGAGTAGACGTGCCTCTATCATCTCCTCAGGCTCCGGCCCCATCAACAAGGTCAATTCCCGTCTTATACCTCTGCAGCATTTCTCGTGCTCTGCCCTCCTTGTCCCCCCCATCTCTCCTCCTCCTCCCCTCCTCCTTTTCCCGCTCTCTCCCCCCTCTACCCCCCTGTTCCTAACCTTCATCTCCCTCTCCCACAGTGTCTCTCTCTCTCTCCTCCTCCTCCATCCCCTCGTGAATCAACTCACGCTTCCCGCTAGAAAACCGGAGCATTCCGGTCGTACATCGTTCAGTTCACATCCGAGCGATCAGCTCAAAGACTTCAGGTGATGACTTAGACGATGACTCTGGCTAACGCGCTCACCTGCAGAGAGTCCTTCATGACATGTTCGAGTTGCACTCCAGCAGGTAGGAAAGATGTGATGTGATGTGATGTGATGTGATGTGATGTGATGTGATGTGATGTGATGTGATGTGGTTTGAAGATGGTGATATTCACATTGTTTCCAACTCATCAACTTGTCCCAGGATTGCGTTCAAGATATGAATTGAAGAGCATATCGCCTCAGGGTTACTTCCTTTCTTTATTCCAGCAAACTGTATTTTACACAAAATTCGATCGCAAACTCAACATGATCTCTCGAAAGACATCACAACTATACATCATTCACTCTCATGATTCCTTCATCTTCCCCATTTTCACGTACAACTGGATCATGCTGAAGCTTAAACTGTCCAGAAAACAAACAATCATGCAAAATGAAATCCTTTGACGTTAAACGCGTTGAGCAATCTGCACACAAGTTTTCAGAATTACTTTTTCTAACCAAGACTCTCAGCTCACGTCAAGAAATGGTCAACATCCAACTTTGCCGGACGTTGCTCAGACATGTTCTCGGCCTCCAGGATCTGCAAACGAGATGGTGAGCTCAAACAAACAGGGCAGGGAAGCAAAAACCTCTAAGATCGTCTGCTTCACTTCATCAAACTTCTTCTCTTCCTTCCCTGAGGACTGATCGCCCATGGTGACGTCACCCGAAGAAGCGTTCTTAGACTTCATGATGGCAGCATGCATGTTGTAATTGTTCTTCAAGAGGTCGATCACCTGAACACCACAGCACTCATGTTAGGTCACCTTCAGCCGCGACTCGTCTCTGAACCCTCCATCTACTTCTTCCTCCCACCCCACCCATCCTATTCTTCCTCCCTTCCTCTCCTCTTCCCTCCTCTTCCCCCTTCTTCCTTTCTACTCTACTAGATTACTGACATCCTTCTGCCTGAAGGTAGCTCCGAGCGTCTTGTTCTTCCTGCCGAACGCCAATCTGATCAGCCCGTCCCACTCCATGTAGTTGATCGCAGGAGGGTTGCTGCGCCTGCCATGCTGCTCAGCCAGGCAGCGGGCGACACTTGAAACTCACGGGGTGATGCGGACGACCGAAGACTCGACCTTGGGAGGAGGCTTGAAGTTGTTCTTTCCTACCTTGATCAGATGCTGCACCTCTGCTAGCAGACTCGTGTTGAGCGACAGGCGGCAGTACAGCTCGTCGCCTGGCTTCGCACAAAGACGCAGAGCAAACTCACGCTGAAACCTGCATGCATCCAGGTGACTGGGAGAAGGGAGGGAAGGGAGAGGGAGAGTGAGGGCTTACATGAGCACGGCGCATCTGAACTGCGGGCGATGCATGAGAAGCTTGTTGGTGATGGGAGCAGAGATCTGATATGGCAAGTTTGCGACACAGATGTCGAAGAAGGGCAGGTCGACTCGAAGCACATCATTGTTGATGATCTCAAGCTTGTTGCCGTGCATCACTCCAAATCGCTTCTGCAGCTCCGCCGCCCACCTGGTATCCAACTCGATCGCTATCACCTTCTTGGCCTTTTCCAGCAGCTTCGCTGTCAGCGCGCCATTTCCTGGACCAATCTCAAGCACGACATCTGTTGCCCTGATGTCTGCCTTGTCTATGATCCCCTGGATGATGAGAGGGTTGGCCAAGAAATGCTGGCCGCGACTCTTCATATGCTCCATGGTAACACATCGAGCTGGCGCCTTGGAAGCCTTCTTACTGTCGTCTTTTGGCATCTTTGCTGCGACACATAAGAATAAGGCAACCGAAACATCATTTCAGAAGTGAACAAGACAGCATTCCTCGTTTCGTCGCCTCAATGGTTCATCGTACAATGACCTTCATGTCCACAGCTCGTTTTAATTCTAGATTCTGATGCTCTCTTTCCCATCTGCCCGTTCTCTTCCCTCCCTCCCTCCCTCCCTCCCTCCCCCCATCCCTCCGTCTCTCTCACTCTTGCCCTCTGGTC
>NW_005434660.1:290939-345298 GCF_000315625.1 Guillardia theta CCMP2712
ACTCACGCTCATGCTCACCTTCCTCTCCCTCCACCTTCCGCATTTATCTCTTCACCACGCTCTCCGACGTTGCTCGCACCCTCTCACCCCCCCTCTCCTCCCTCCCTCCCACCTCCTCCCCCCCCCTCCCTCTCTCCCTCCCTCCCTTCCTCCCTCTCTTCCTCCATTCCCTTGCTGCCCCCTTGCCAATGCATTTCACGTGCATTCCAATATTGTTTACTCAATAAATATCAGTCAATTTTATGACTCTGAGGTGGAAACGTAGCTGTCAGACCCGAACGTTCAAAGCGCGAGGATGGGCCGGGGGAAATGGCAGCCCTTGAGCAAGGGACGCGGGAGGCAGGGGAAGAGGAAGAGGAGGGAGGCGGGGAGGGACAAGGGGCAAGAGAGGAGCGGGAGCAGAGAGGAGATGTAAGACAGTGCCAGCAACGTCGTTCACCATGGTAGAGTGCTAACTGTTGATGATGATGCGGGAGGAAGAAGGACATCTGAGTGAGCAAGAACTTGCATTGGAGGAGAATGAATGAGGAGAGCTTCCGATCGGTTCTCCCTCGATGATTTGAATATGATGATAGGAAGATTATTTTACATGAGCTGACTAGAAGAGATCATTGGTAACAATAATGAGGATAGCAATGACATGCGATGAAAATGATAGGTTTGTCACCATCTGCATTTTCAGGTTTTAGCAACATGGAAGCTGCATGGAACGAATCCGCTGCTTCGTCTCCATCGTACAGCGCATACGTGTATGGAGACAGCTCATGGCCTGACCCTGGGTGGCCACTCACAAACCGCCCTGCTCTGCTCACTGGGATCTTTGCTGTAGCATGTGGGCAAGTTGTAGTCATCTTGTACCATTTCTTTCATCTCCGCAGCAACTGCTCTCGCATCCAGAAAGCTGTCATGCCGGAATCTTCCTTCCTCTCAGACATGATGGGGCATCTCGCGCAGCCTGAAGGATTTGTGCTCCTCTCCCTCTACTTGTCCGGCACCTGGATGTTCAGACTGATGCCCAAGTCTTACTACTCTGCCGAAGGGACGGTAAACCCAGTCCATGTGTTTGCACAGGTGATCGCCTTCCTCTTCTTCCTCTTGCTTCCCCCCCCTCCCCCTCACTCACTGACTGTCCGCAGCTGGTCATCAACGACTTCTTCCAGACGGTCATGCATCTTGGAGTGAGCTCGTGCCGTCCTGAGCGACATGAACTGATGTGAGGCAGGAGCACAAACTTTCTCCCTGGATCTACAGGATGAGCCACAAGCCGCACCATCGCTTTCTCAACCCCAAGGTGACGTGGCTTGCAACTGGCGCTGCAATTCTGAACTAGCTCGCCTTCAGATGTTCGATGCGTTCAATGGGTCGATCTGCGACACAATCTTCATGATTCTACTTCCCTTGTTTCTCACTGCTCAGGTAGCAACAAACGTTGACATGGATCTTACGTGCGGGTCTGACTTTGCTACTTGTCTTCTAGATCGTGCACTGCAACGTCTGGTCGTACATGGCGTTCGGAACCATCTACGCCTCCTGGCTGACGCTCCTGCACAGGTTTGAGACTCTGCTGTTTGAGTTGTCATGTGACAAGATATTGCAGCGAAGTTTCGCACCCTTGGGATCCTCTTTTCCGTAAGATCGGCTTCGGAACCGCGGGTGACCACCATGTGCACCACAAGGTACAAGTTCACGGGGATGAAGTGTGAGTGACGAAACATTCAGTGCTTCATCTTCAACTTTGGGCATTTGTTCATGTGGTGGGATATGATGTTCGGAACGTACAAGTGAGTTTGACATGGACTGTGGCCGTGGAACTTAACAGAGACTCGCAGGTCTCCAATGTCGGTAGAGACCTTCAACAAGGACATCTGAACTCTTTGTTGCTCAATCACTGTATATAGTAGGCGTTTCGAAAGCAAGACGTGCAATTCGTACGTTGTCCCGCTTGTAGATTTGCCAATCATGTTTTTATGAATTCACAATCATCGTTTCCGTATTTTTCCTCAAGCTTGCTGCAGGCGTGTTGACGTCCATCACTCTCTGTTGAGGAAAGGAGTCCACATGCCTTGAACGCTCGGTGTTTCCGACCTGTAGTCGCTTTAGAGGATTCTTTTCCATCGCTCTCCTCTCCCTACCTCACACGCTTCCCACTGTGTGTGATGTTCTTCCCTCCCCATTGATGTAGCAGCAGCATACAACGTTCATTGATCCACTCGGCATCTTGTTTGTGCAGACCAACTGGCTTGTTTCTCCCGTTGCGATAGAATCTGAGCAGCAACAGATCAATGCAGTGGCAATTGAATGAGAAGCTTCACCCTTCCATGCATGCTGGACGCCCTTTCTTTTGCTGATATGTTGCCGTTAGAAACGGAATGAGAAATCAGATCTAATACCGTGACAACAAACTCTATCTGAGAGTACTTCTCCTTCAATGTTGGAACAAACTTCTCTACAAATTCGCGTGCACCACGAGAGTGATACTGGAGATTCATTATGTTTCGGAACAGAGAAAAGTTGTGTTCATAAAGAGACGTACCGAGGTGTCACAATATTGGATGGTAAGCTTGGTCAGCTGCCACAAGCCGGTTCGAGAGTTCATCTAGAAGATCACACGTCATGTATCAATATGATGCAGCCTATCTTCCAGATAAAACACAAACACATCCCGATCAAACTCTGTGAGCAAACACTGCACGACTGATTCAAGGCTCTGAGAGTGGAACTCAGCTTGAGGAGAGCAGCAGAGCGTCATTGCGATCAGCCATCGGCCTAGTTCAGCCTCCTCTTCACTCTCCTCCATGGTTCAGTTCATTCCGCTCATTGTCCCCCATGATCACGTTCTAACCCTCTCCTCCGTCACAGCTTCATCGCGCATGCTACTTTCCTCGTAGCTAATAGATGATAGCCCCATAGAGGCCCTCATCCCCACATTCATCTCAGTCAGATTCCGAAGTTCCGGCGTTCGCCGGAAACGGTTCCGAAGTTCATGGCAGTGAGCTGAGCCTCGCAGGGCCTGAGTCATTCCAATCCGCACCGGGCCCTTGCCAAGTTGGGAAGTTGAACCGCCGGGCAGGTGAGTACCTCAGGGCCTGACTCAGTGACTGACGGTACGGTACTACGGTACGGTACGGCACACAGCGGCAGACGGCCCGGTAGTACGGTACGTCGGGCGCCGCGGACCGGCGGACTGTGACCGTAGTCGGCAGTGACAGGCCTAAGTTGTGTCAGCGGCCTGCCTCCGGCACGGCGGCTGCTACGGGGATCATCCGATTGGAAACTGGCAAAAGGTGACCTTCCAGAAGATCCGATGATCCAATATCAACTGCGCACAGACAGTGTACGGCGGTAAGAGTCTCGAAGTGATTCCATTCAAGTTGAATACTGTGACTGTGACCCGGCACTGCAAACTTGAAAAAAGACCGAAACCGTGCCACCCTCAGCCCCCCGGCGGCGCCGGGCAGCCCGGGGCCGGGGCCGGGGCGGCCGGCGCCGGCGCCGGGCACTGAGGGTTATCAAGCCATATATATGACTGAGAGCCCGGCACATGACTCCAGAAATAACCTACGTCAAACTTTGCGGCATCGCACTGGCTGAGGGCCGGAGGAGGGAGAGGCTGGCTCGGAGGATGCCACACTGACAGGGTACTAGCCGAGTAGCTGAGCCCAAGGCCGGCATGGCTTAGTCTGATGCATGTAGCCGACACTTGACTGATGCTGTGACGCACTTGGCGGCGAACTAGCTGGTTTATACGATGAGGTCTCAGAGGGTCTCTTATACAGCAGCAGGAGGGCTGCTCCTGTTGGCAACATGGCTCTCCATGCTCACTTGCAACTCAAGGAGCGGGGGCACAACTGGCGGGGGTAGGTTTGCTCTGGACGAGTTCTTCGAGGACTCGCACGTCGTTAATGTTGTAGGCAAGAGCAAGAAGAAGCTGCCAAGTGTCGATGAGATGATGGAGCAGATGAGAGAAATGATCGCCCACGCTACCAACACGCCGATTAAACCCTGGAAAGGCTCCTCTCGAACCTTCTCCCCCGACCTGTCGGCTTCACCTCAGCCCAGCATGTCTGAGCACCATGGCGAGAGGAAGGGAAGAGAGACCATTGTAAAGCTGCCCAACTCCGTAATCTACGGGTCCAAGGCTGGCTATGAGTCGCTGGTGCAGTCCTTCAAACATGCGCTGAAGACATCGGAAAAGAAAGTCGCGGGGCTTGTGGAGGACGTCCAAGGTTATTTCTCGGATGCATTTGGGGGAGGACAAGACAAGAAACAAACATCACCGCATCCTGCTATCGAGCACGCGACTACACGGCAAGAGCGTTCAACGAACAGGAGGGATCAGGGTGCGATCCGAACTCGGACGGTTCAGGTATGAAGAGAGGTTGAACGCTGGAGGCTGACCCTCACAGACTCGTGTTCTCCCTCAGAGCTCGCTCCCACATGAACATAGCACAGCGAGGAAGAGCCGTCTGAAATCTCAGCCGCCGTTAGTCAGCCAAGGTCAGGAAAGATTTTATCGAGAGAAAATAAGAGAGGTGAGCGTGCAAGGTTCGTGGCTGCTGCCTTGTGATGATCCTTGGACATGTAGGATGAAGAAGAGAAGCAGAAGGAAAAGCAGATGGAAAGGGAGAGAGTGCTATCTGATGACACGTTGCAGTCTGAGGTGCCTTTGTTGTGAGGCGATTGACAGCTATTGATGGTCTTTCCATACCAGGATGAGTCAGAGCGCCGCTCGTCTGTGAGAGAGGATGCTGAAGCTTCGTTTCAAGACTCCCTCAAAAGAGAAATGAGGAGGGAGAAGGAGGAAATTAAAAGAGCCAAGGAGCAACGAGTGAGAGAGATGGAAGACGTGAAGATCAAGGAGAGATTGTTCCAAGAGAAATTGAAAGACGAGCAGTTTGCTGAGGAGAAAGAAAGAAAACATTACAAGAAGCAGGAGACGCTCGCGTACGAGCTGGCCCGGCACAAGGAAGAGGTCGCAGAGTCGATCCGAGAGACGGCGATCCGCAAGCAGCGCGAGGAGGCAGCAGAGAGACTGCGAGAGAAGCAGGCGAGGGCAGACACGAGGAGGAAGGAGATGAAGGAGGCAGAGGGGCGGGAGCTGAGGATGTTCCGGCGAGAGGACGCATACGCGAAGCAGGTGAGTCAGGAAGGGGAGAGGGGGGCGATAGAGGTGACAGACGGGGAGCAGGTTGAGAAGGAGCAGCAGAGGAGGGAGAAAGAGCGAGAGGCGAGGTTGGACGCCAGGTGAGAGGAGGGAGGGGCGAGAGAGGGAGGTGTCTGCTGACGGGGCTGGGGCGAGCAGGTCGACGGAGGAGGAGGAGAAGGCACAGAAACTGTCGGATGCGATGGTGTCGGGTGCGATGGAAGAGCAAGGCAAACTCAAGGTTGTGTGTGAACGAGCGAGGGACGATAGGGCTGCGGGATGGGAGCGGAAGGAGGAGAGCTAGTTGACCGGAGCCCTGCAGGTCACGAGCGGACAACGAGGAAGGCAACGAGGGGAGGACGGACTACGTGAGCGAGTTCGCCAGCAGGAGCATGAGGAGAAACGGAAGCTAGACAGACAGGAGGAGCGAGAGACGCTCGCGTACGAGCTGGCCCGGCACAAGGAAGAGGTCGCAGAGTCGATCCGAGAGACGGCGATCCGCAAGCAGCGCGAGGAGGCAGCAGAGAGACTGCGAGAGAAGCAGGCGAGGGCAGACACGAGGAGGAAGGAGATGAAGGAGGCAGAGGGGCGGGAGCTGAGGATGTTCCGGCGAGAGGACGCATACGCGAAGCAGGTGAGTCAGGGAGGGGAGAGGGGGGCGATAGAGGTGACAGACGGGGAGCAGGTTGAGAAGGAGCAGCAGAGGAGGGAGAAAGAGCGAGAGGCGAGGTTGGACGCCAGGTGAGAGGAGGGAGGGGCGAGAGAGGGAGGTGTCTGCTGACGGGGCTGGGGCGAGCAGGTCGACGGAGGAGGAGGAGAAGGCACAGAAACTGTCGGATGCGATGGGGAAGGAAGGAAATGAACAAGAGGAGCATGAGGTAAATTCTTCTGCACCATGACTCGCATTGAAGTGCATTAGCATGTCAAGGTGTCAGCCCTGGTGAAAGGCAGCAAGGTGGTTTATTTCACTGTATCTTATCTTACCCTCATCCTTATCGTGACCGTGACTTTGCTCTGCCTTCTCTCATTCGTTTCCTTCCTGTGCTGCTTGTTCTTCCTTTGAGTCCTTCCCCTCCAGAAGCCTGCAAGCTCTTCATCCCTCGACCCTTCACTAGGGAGTAACAGAGGAACGGAGACTCCCACCAGAGATCTACCAAGGCTCCGAACAGCGTCAGGCGCAGCGCAGAAGAGCCTCCTCGCCAAGCTCTTGCGGGAACAGCGGAAGTTCCTCGAACAGGAAGTGGCGCAGGATCTGTCGTCCGGCCCTCTGTCAAAGTTCAACCAGAAGCTGCGGCAGGAGGATGCGGCAGAGGAGCTGGCGGAGGGGAAAGAGACAGAGGCCGAAAAGGAGGAGATCGCCAAAGGAGGAACACGGCAAGGGGAGCAAGAGGCTCTGACGTTCAAGGGCCTCAAACGCTCTGCTCGATTCCAGCTGGCCCGATCGCTGCAGACACGCCTTAGGAAGGCGATCACACGAGATCTGGAGGAGGAGAACAAGGCTTTGACCCATGGCATCGAGCTGGGAGAGAGGAGGAGAGCGAGGGCGTCGAGCTTGGCGAGCTTCTTCTCCTCTCAGAGCAACAAACTGCTCCAAGGGCTGCAGGACGCCTTCAAGCAGAAGTTTGCGGGGCCTGAACCTGCTGGACAAGGCGCGTGAACCGACGTGGTTGACAATGCCTAACTGATGATGCCCATCATCTCCAGGCATTGCCGAGGGTGTCAAAGGCACCCCTTGCAAAGGAAAAGGTTTTTCGACGGGCTAGAGTCTAGCTGGAGGGCCTGATAAAAGTCCCTAAGGACGCCAAGTTAGCAGCTACACGTGCTCGCATCATCAACCTCGCTGCTTCACAGTTAGCGACTTGGCAAAACCCGTTCCTCTCGTATCTGACTTGAGTATTACTCACGAAGTAGCCGCAAGGGGAAGGGGGAGAATCAGCAGGAGCAGGAGCAGGAGCAGGAGCAGGAGCAGGAGCAGGAGCAGGAGCAGGAGCAGGAGCAGGAGCAGGAGCAGGAGCAGGAGCAGGAGCAGGAGCAGGAGCAGGAGCAGGAGCAGGAGCAGGAGCAGGAGCAGGAGCAGGAGCAGGAGCAGGAGCAGGAGCAGGAGCAGGAGCAGGAGCAGGAGCAAAGCCGTGGGGGGGGACGAGGATGGAAGAAAACGTCATGATAGTACAGGCGGATAGCTCTTTCATTCTTCTCGTCCACATGCAGGAAAACTCTCGTTCCATACTTTTCCCCCGCTCGTTTCACCTGCGCGAGCATGATTCCCTGTCCCCCCTCCCTCTCCCCCTCTCCCATCACTAGGCAGCAGCTCACCGCCTCTTTGAGTAGAAAATCTCCAACGCCGAGACCGTGAAAGGCGGGGTGAACTGCCATGTCCTGCCTCGTCGTCAGCATCCCGTGCCCGTCCCACTGCTGTGGTCAGACCGCGATGTAGCATGAAGACTCGCCGAACTGGAGGCGAGCAAGAGAACTAAAAGCAAGTGACTTCCTTTGGTTCCACCTTCTCCCGCCGCTACCTCATCTCGAACTCATGCTGAGACAGATCCACAGCCCCTATGATCAACTTCCTCCCTGCTGTAGTCGACTGAAGTGCCCCAGGAGTGTGTTGTCCCCGCCAGTACAGTCGGGAGACCGAGGTCAGGACAAGTCGACGAGGAGAAGAGAGCAGGAGGAGAAAAAACATCAGAGGCAGGCAACCAGAGCGTGTCAAGCACCTCCCATTGACGTGCAGCCTCCTCGTCCGACTCTGCTGGCAGGTCGTCAGCGCCTCCAACACTGAACGCCTAGAGGTACACGCACTTCCAAAGATCGTCCGCGCTGCCTCCTTGTCCTCCGCAGAGCAAAGGTCGTCGAATTTCACTGTGAACGTGTTAGTCGCAGCTTGCTACGGCGCCAAGCTAGCCGGAGGCTCTAAGAGTGAACCTAGTCGCTCAAGGACTTGGAGCGGGAAGGGTCCCTGTAGCTGGACTAAGAGGCATTCAGCCCCCTTGCCTACCACCCCAGCCATCATCCTCTTCAACAGACTGGAAGAGACCGGTACCTATCCTAGCCTTGAGGATCTCCAGCCTCTCGAACCTGGAGGCGATAAGATCGTTGGGTCGAGCTGAAATCTCCTGGAGAAGAGAAAGCAGGGTGATCCAGTGCTGGTACGCACAGTCAGGAGTCTACCTTCCCTTCGAAGGCAAGCGCTCTGCAATGGCTAACTGCGAGCATAGAAGCCCTTCCCGTGAACGGTGAGCAGCAAATCAGGATCTAGCTATCGGAGCATACCTGTCCATAGGATCCAGAGGGAGCACGTGCATATCTGAAGTCAAAGATAAGCTTTCATAGGACCACCTTGCCGTAAAAGAAACTCATACTGAAGTTGTGGGATATTTTCTCGTTGCTGACTTGAGACATGAATAAGAAAATGTTCATCGGCCGAAAACATGACGAGCCTTGACGATGTGGCAGGCAGTTCAGTGGAAGTTTTCGCAAGCATGCTGACTGATGCCGTCCAGATCTCAAAACAAAGAAGCCTTCAAAAGTTGTGATGGCTGACTGACATGGGCGCATGAAAGCCGAGCTGTCTTGAAGGCGGCTGCCGCGACATGATCCAGCCGGCGAAGCTGCGGTGACAGAGAGAGAGCCGACGATGCAGAGGAGTCTTGTTGTGACCAGCTTGACAAGAGATAGATCCTTAGCTGAAGCTCCTCCTCCTCCTCCTCCTCCTCCTCCTCCTCCTCCTCCTCCTCTTCCCTCCCTCTCCCTCATTCTGGTTATCCCGGCTCACTGAAAAGTTTACTCAACAGGTAACGTGATCAGCTGGGGGGCCCGTGCGCGCGGCGCCCGAGTCACACTGGCCGAGGTGACTCGTGACCGGTCACGCTCCCAAGGAGACGAATCCCTGCACGAGTATGTCGCCTTTAAAACTACTTTTGTTGGTTTGTACCACAACATAAGTAAAGATCGCCGTACACCGTCCTTTATATGTAGTAATTTTTTCTCGCAGGCATAAGATTTAAAACGATGTTGATGTACAAGGTTTTAAATTGGGGCTCGTTACCTTATGTATCGCTGGATGGCAGCAGCAGCGAAGGCTCAGGGGAGAGCAGCGGAGAGAGATCGAAGGTAAGGCAGCAACCCATTGCCACGCGTGAAAGGCATGTCATGTATGGCAAGGTGAAGTGAAAGTTGCCATGGATCTTAATTAAAAGATCCGTCCCGATGAGCTCCTTTGAGCAGATGCGCCTGAATGGCACTTATGTGGAAAAGAGGCAGCTAGGACTTTTGTTTTCAATCTCGATGTTCATCTCTGGATCTCACTAGCAGCTGAATGGCAGATGAGCAACTGAAGCAAAACCAGAAGGAACCCGACAAAAGGCGATGATCCGGCTTCTTATAATATACTGTTTGTTTATGTGGGTGGGATTTTTTGTCGTCCTGTATATGAGGAACGAGCTGGGGTTGCCAACAAAAGGTACCAACGTTGATGACGACCTTCATTGCAGCTGACGTGATATGTGTCCTGCAGGAAATGAAGAAAAGGAGTCAGGTGAATAAACTTGCTCGAAGATACTTGCGATGTTTTCGGTGCTGAATCGTAGATGGGTAGTCTGCGCAAGGAGTCAGCTCATATGGATATGGAGGCTTCCTGTCGGGTGCGATTTCTCCGGGTTCTTCGTCGAGCTTCTTGGTTATCTCCCGCTTTTCCGCGGTATCACCTCCTCGTGCAAACCCTCCTCTGAATCTTGAACGTTGCTGCAGAGAAAATCGATTTCTTCGCCTTGGACAGCGGCGAATGTCACGAGGACTTCTTGTCGATCTTGTCTGAGAAGGAGTCAACAGCCATAAAGGTTCGGGGATTTCTCATTCGATGCAGTGCTCTTGACCTGCGCTTGTGAGCAGGAAACTCATCGTAAAATGGATGCCCTCAAAAGTGGGAAACAGCCAAATGCCAAGACCATTGTTATTGAACATTCAGAACCTTGTGCATGGTCGAAGGTAGAGATGAAAACTTTGATTTTCCCTCGTTCTTCAACACCCTGACTGTTCATGTGTTCGTCAGTACTTGCCTCTTCAGAAACCAGACGTCTTCATTGGACGAACCATGACGGAGTCTTGGACGCTTGACCACTCTTGGGTTCGGTGTGCTCAAAGGGTGGACGAGCTCTGGGTTCCCTCTAAATGGCATGTCGAGGCCTTTAAGAATGCTGGAATCCCCGAGGACAAGCTGATGGCAATGTGAGAAACTTTCTGAAAGGAAAAGTGCTTGTTGTTGCTGACACTTTCTGGCTGCAAGTCCTGAGGCAGTAGACACTGAATTCTTTGATCCTGCACTCGCTAAGAAGCAGGAGCGGCATTCCGATGATCTGGTCCTGCTTTCAGTCTTCAAGTGGGAGCATCGCAAGGGATGGGATGTACTGTTGGACGCCTACTGGTCTGCATTCACCCCGCAAGACAAAGTTGTCTTGAAGATAAGGAGCTACATCCCATCGTGGGAAGGAGGGCTCACCGAGATGCATGCTAGGGTAACCCAGTACGCCAAGATGGAGTCGCCGAACCGTGTCAAGTACTGGAGGGAGCACAAGGGCGAGGATACCAGCATCCCTTCTCAGCTCGACGAGCTTGCTAGGATCGAGTTCCTGCAGGGAGGACCAACGATCCAAGAAGGAGCCTTGTCGAGGGCAGAGATGAGGGACCTGTATGCTTCGAGTGATGTGATGGTGCTCCCGACGAGAGGAGAAGGCTGGGGCCTTCCGATTGTGGAGGCCATGGCTATGGAGCTCCCGGTCATCGTTACCAACTTTAGCGGGCCCACTGAGTATCTCACGGAGAGTAATTCGTATCCTATCGGCTACTCGATGGTAGAGCGACACAGCCACATGTACGCAGAGCCAGACTTTGATCAACTTGTATCAACGCTACGACATGTATTTGCGAATGCTAAGGACAGGGCGGCGAAGGGCAAGCGAGCAAGACAAGACATGGTCAAGCGATTCTCTCCCAGTGTTGTAGTCGATCAGATGATTGATCGCGCTAATTTCTTACTGAGTAATAAAACCCGAATTTGAACAAGCGACAACATGGCGATCTCTTTGGAGCTGGCCGTACTGTTGCTGGTTCAATGGTACATGTTGAACAGCAAGATGCCAACTGCAGCTCCGATGCTTGTGTTGATCGCGTTCACCGCCTGTACAATATGTTAGAACAGTGAACCATGGATGTTCTTCATGACCTCATTTGTGAGCCATTTGTATTTATCCTGCACCGTGGCTCCGATCACCGATTCACATGTCGTCGCCACAAACGCTGCGATCATGACAACGGGGATCTCGGAGGCGAGCATCACGTTCGTCATGACAGCCCAGACTGCAATCACAAGGCTCCCAACAACTCCTGTGCTCTAGTCACTCCCCATGACGATCCCAAGGGAGAACGACAAGGTTCCAACCTGCGAGGGTGCCCTCTACACTCACGGCTCCTTCCGTCCCTGCAGGGACCTGCGGAGATTTTCATCCTCCTCGATCATGCGGAAGATTCAGACTCACGGGCTTCATGGAGGTGATGAGGAAGGTTTTCTTGCCATAGGCCTTCCCGAGCTCAGAGGCGAAGGTGTCGGAGAGCTTGGTAGCTAGAGAGGCAACGAACCCGATCTAGGAGAAAGATCAGCCACATGGCAGCGTCTCCCTAGCACTCAAACCCTGAAGAGACCAGTGTCCTGAAGCGAGTACGTTGCCATCATCGCACAGAAAGCAGCAGTGGCCGCTGATCCCCAGACGTTCTCAGGGCCTCGCGCTCCCCCGCGGCTCTCTGTCACAGCGATCAAACGAGGGAACGCGCTGCTCTACCATCACCAGCGATACCCTTCTTCTCTTTCTCAGCCATCTTGACCTTTGTCACCAGCGACCCTGCGATTAGGTACACCACACAGGTGGACCAGCCGGCAAACCCCAAGGACCCCCACAGGATCACGCCCAACAACCAGGCACTGAGGAGTCCCGAGGAGGTCAGGAACGACCTGTACTTGCCCGTGGCCAGCAAGAGCAGGGCAAGCACAGAGTTAAGTACAAGGGAATACTGCAGATCCGTGTAGAGGAGAATCCCCGTCCCCTCCCAGCCCAGCACCTCCCCTGCGCGTAGACTTGTAATAGATCGATGCCTGAGTGGATGCCTGCTCAGGGAAGGAGTGAAGCGAGAACAGAGGGGCGATGTCGAAGGAGGATGAGCAAGACGGGAAGGTGATGCTGCAGAAAGGCTGGAAAAGCTCCTGCAGCCTGATATCGTCCCGCCATATGGAGACGAGAACGCGAGCATTGCGCCCTTGACCAGCATTACCGACGGGAAAAAGAATAATATTCCCATGTGTGACTGAAAGTTACCGGCCCGGCCGCGCCCGGCCGGCAGCTTGGACTGAGCCTGTCCGGGCCGCCGGAACCGCACTCCGTGGCACCGGAAGTTTCCGGTCCTCCGACAGACAAAACGGGCTCCGTAAAACCGGTAGATACAGATCACGATGCCGCTGACCTTTTTACTACCTTGCCGCAGAGTCTGGTGCGTTTACTGCATGTCAGAATATCTAAGACTGGTTTAACGTTTGAACTAAAACTTGTTTTAAGTCACCAAACCGTCAAACCGTGCAACCGTGACTTTGTGCTCACCCCAAAAGAATAGGAACTTAGGGGGTGGGGTAGGGGCTCGTGGGGACAAGAATTTCCAATCGTTGTGTTATGAGGTATGAAAAGTCACCCACCCCAGGGTTTGGCCCTACAGTTTTACCGGGATTTGAGCATGCAATCAAAATACCTCATGTCTCACACTTTTATAGCAAAGAGACTATGATAAGGATGTAAAGCGCTCTGGACCCCTCAGGAACATAAGAGTCTAATAACCCCTAGCCCTGTTTTGACCGGAACAGTTTACAAATGTGTTTTAACAATCCACACCTTTGCAACTGCTCTGCAAGCTCCTCCGACGTTTTCCCAATCGGCTGCTCGTCCTTCATCGCGCCCCCATCCTTCAGCGTTTGTTTGTGTTGCCCCGCCCTGGTCTATCACCTGCATCAGCCAATCACCATGAGCTCTCTCCGACAACTCCTTTCTGCCGCTACTTATCAGCTCGACGCGCAGCCTCTTCGAGTCAAAGTTTGCCCCCGACCCCGCGGAAAGCCTTCGACCTACTCGCCAGTGGACCCCATCAATCTCGACTTGTCTTCAGTTAGGTCTCTCTTTCACCTCACCCAAACCGAAGCTGCTGAAACTCTCGGGATCTCTCTTTCCTCCCTAAAATCCGCTTGCCGTCGTATGGGTATCAGAAAATGGCCGTACAACCGAAGAAGTCAGTGCACAGCAAGAAGGAACAAGGGAGAATCCAATGGCTCGCCGATGCCCGAACGAGAACCCACGGATGATGATAGCCTTTCCTCGTACAGAAAACCTTACTGGACAGAGACTAGTATCGAAGAGTTGCTAGAAGAGTCTTTAATGCACGTCATGGGACATCTTTCACGATAAGGAGACTCTCCTCTATACCCCTCCGAGCGATTTGACTTGAAAGCAACGCAAATGATGGTAATATCGACATTCGAAAAACTTAATCTGTGATACATGTTTTACATTTGAATAAACAACAACAAATGCCATGGTACTGGTTTGATAGTAGTTTGTCACTTGTCATCAAATTTGACGCCCTGTCACATTGAAAAGGCCAAGAAGCCTGAGCAGAGGCACAGAGACAAGGGCGCAAACGCTAGTTAACATTAGAGACAATGTCTCAAAGTTTCACACTGAAATGACGGGGAAGCCTCAAACGAAGCCGACGGCAAGAGTAAATGAGCGGTATTCGTAAATACTGACCTTGATGGGTTTTCAGACAATTCTGGCCAAGCAGGAACATCTCTACATTGCTTGACACTGAATAAAAGGTAGATGAATGGAAAGAGCGTGCAAGAAGCAGCGGAAAGTTGAAGCACGAAAGGTGCGAACATGTAAGTTACATTCATTCAAAGAAGGAGAATAATGGAACATTTGAGTCCTGCGCACGTACTTTGCGGTCATGGAACCCAATATCAGTCTGCAGGCACAAGAAACCAGATTCAGCGGAACGGAAAAGAAGAGGTTTTATGCCCTCACATCCAAAGAGCGGAGGGCGCTCTCTCCTCTGCTCGGCTTGCCTGCATGCTCAAGGCTGGCATGCTTCTCGCTCAACCTCCGTGCTGCTGCCAGCTTGACCGCATGACTGTCAGCAATGAGAGGAGCCTTCATGCCAACGAATCTGTCAAAGAGTGGCTGCTCAGACTGGACTGATCCCTTCTTGAAGGTCTTGTCCGCGAAGCCCGACTACACAACCCTCAGCTGTCTACCATTGAGTGATAAGTTTGAATAATCTCACGTCGATGATCGAGCCAAGATTTTCATGCGCCGGTCGAGAAACCTTTTGGGCGAGCTGAGGTTGCGCAAGCTTGGTGACCTAAACATCGTGAGGAGTGGGATCAGAGTCGGTGAGAATAGAGTGACGATACCTTCTTGCTGCCGGAGTCAGAAAACTCTTGCTCAAAGAATGGCCTGCCATGAAGGCGTAAGCAGCATTCGGAACGAAAGTCGCAAGTTACATCTGGCCCTCCGATTTCTTGGCTGACAGCCTGTCATCTGAGAAGAGACCAAACGACTTCAGAGTCCCTTGAGAGTTCAGAGCCTGTAGGCCCTGTAAGTCATCGAAATATGCCAGCGAGAAATCAAGTACCTTGCGGATCAATGCTCGCTTCGACTTGGCCTTCTTCTCTTGCTCAGCTTCATTCACAACATGCATCGATTCTGCTCCTGCACTGGCTTGTGGCCTAAGAATCTTCTTCACAGCTGGTTGAGGAGGCAGCTCCTTGACCTGCAATGCATCAGAACTCAGCAAGCAGGGCTTAAATTCCGTCACTTCAGCGACAGCAGGATGGACGACGCGTGCCTGTGCGACGATCAGTCGCTGGTGTCAACAGACTTGATCTTGTTTACCAGGAGCGGATGCTGGGGAGCCTCAGTTACAGTGCTCTTTGGAGGTTGAGTTCCGTCAAGAGCCTTCTTAACTTGAGATGCTGTGCGGGGGCTCATGTGGGACAGCGCTGACTTGGACTGGATGCCGGCCACAGCACTTGCAGCATGCGGAGCTGCTGAAGTCTTCGACAAAGATTCTTTCACAAGATGACTGGCTGAGACTCCATGGGGGCTACTCGCCTCCATCTGATGTTGTGCAATTTCAACTGGTGGGTGCACACTGTGCGGTTGGACCGGTGCCGGGTGGTCGACGGACCTCACAAAGGACTTTGGAGGAGACGCGTCGGCGTGCTTGATCTCTGGTGTGTGTTGCTGATGCTGCACTTGAGACTTCACGGAAGGCTCCTTCATCGCCATCTGCTCAAGATGGGCTGACGTTTGGGAGTTCTGATGGGCTCTGTTGATCATCATGGCATAAGCCTCCTTCCTCGCTCGCAGCCTCTCCTCGTGCTCGGCTCTGAGAGCTTGCTGCTGCAAGCAAAGTTGTCAGGAGACACAATGGAGCAATTGAAAGAACTTTGCAGGCAACTGACCTGCTGGCTGGATACCAGGACGGTATGGCAACCGTAGAGGTCGCACACATTCACCAGCTTCTGGTTGCGTGAAGGAATGGTCATCAAGACCGACTTGTGCTGATGATTCCTACTGGCCCATCCCGAAATCAGCACTATGCCGAGTGCCAAGCAAGACAGGGCTGCGAGAGTGGCAGAAAGCATTTTCTTCTTTTGTGCCATTCCTTTGACCTGAAAACCGATCGCGTGTTACACCCGACAGAACAACCCGTCACACGAGAAACATTTCCTAAGTCCTACACGAGAATTTGCAAGAGATAGTTCAATCAACAATATTCATATCATCAACAATCATCCGATCATCCAACTTATTGCTTCCCTGACGCCCCACAAAGAAGCAACATAGCACAGGTCTGGAGCGCCAAGGTTTGCTTTCCCCTTACCTTATCATCGGTAAAACACACCATCACATTCCTGATCTCTCTCTACTTCATTGTTTCAACATAATCAAGAATTTTCTCCCTCTTCTCCTTGCACCTCCTCCATCACCTTCTTCATCGAACCATATCCCCCGATCTCAGGCGCAGCCATTGCTCCCCCGAAATAGCCGAATGAAACTGAAGCGTAACGGACAGCCCCATGATCACCCGGGCCGACCCGGCCCTCACGGCCTGCCGGGTTCACTGAAAACCTCGAGGCCTCTGGAACTCCAGTAGGCTTGTTTGTCGTAATGCACGCGACCCTGCCGATAACCCTGGCAGTCCTGATGCCTTTGCGATGTACAGGCTTCATGAGGTAAGACGATGGGGAGAATCTTTCACCTGTCTTCGTGCTGCCCGCATGTTAGTTCGCCCGACCTTGTCTTGCTCTCCCTCTGCTCCAAACACCACACGCCCCGACCTGGTTTGCGGTTCGAGTCTTTCGAGTAGTGGTGGGTAGTGAGGCCAGGTCCAGCGTTTGCATAATGTGGATGGTTTCCCGTGCTTGGATCGAATGCAAACATGTCAAATGGAGCGTTTGGGCCTCCCAACTCGCTGAGAAACCAAAGAGGTTGAATGTACATTCTTGACATGCAGCGAGAGAGAGAGAGAGAGGAGGGAATGTTTCAATCTCAAAGACATCATCTCGAGATGGCACTCTGTGCACTGATGATCTACTACTTGACATCTCATCTTCCATCTCCATGTATGCTCGCTCACATCAAACTCCAGCACCATGGTCACCAGGCGAATTGATGGGAGGTTCGCCAAGTCCCTCCTAGCAAGGAGTGCGTCCAGCAGCTCCATGTTCAACCCAAGGATGTCAGTACCCCAGCATGCGTCTCTCTTCTATCCTTACATACTGATTTCCTCATGCTCCTGGTGCGGCTCTCATACACCCCTGTCATGTGCAGCGCAAGAAATTCACACTTCCAGGTTGCATCGAAAGGGAGGCCGTGAGATGGAATGACGGTGTTGAAATCAGCCCCGGTCCTCCTTCCCATCCACCAGCAGATTCATGAGCGACCAGGCCAGTGCAAGTGCACCTGCAGAACCCATGGTGACGGTACGATGTTGAGGCCATGCGAAACTGAAGTGTGCGGTTGCAGGAGGAAGAGGTCGATCCCGGGGAGATCGAGGGGACAGACCTGAGGGTCCTCAAGTATCCTCATCCTAAGGTGCTGCTCGCCTCTGTCGACCCTCCTCTGACCTGCATCAGCTGAGGGCACCAGACGAGGAGGTGACAGAGTTCGATGATAACCTTCGCAAGGTTATGTGACTATGGCCAAGTTGGCCTGTCGTGATCTCAATTGCAGACCATCAAAGAAATGTTTCTTGTCATGTATGCCTCACGTGGAGTTGGACTTGCAGCCCCTCAGGCAAGTTTGTAGAGTTGATGGAGATGAGATCTACTCACTAAGAGAGCAGGTCGGTATCAACAAGCGCATCATGGTTTTCAACCCTGAAGGGGACAAAAAGAAGTGGCTTCAGGTTTTGATTTGTCATCAATTCATGATGCAAGTGACTGTCTGTGGTAGGAAATAGCTCTGATCAATCCAAAGATTGTCGAGATGTCAGAGGGGACAGACGTTGAGGTTTTTTCATCCAACCATCCTTGTTTTTACATGACGTTGTGTTTGGAATAGACCGAAGCTTGTCTTTCATTTCCTGGAATGCAAGGAAAGGTGATGAGGATTTGATTCAATGTTGCTTGTATTCTAACATGCAGAAAGGTTCGGAGACACAAGTGGATCAAAATAGAGGCCCAGGATCTGAAAGGGAAAACGATCAAGAAGAAGGCAAGAAATTTGTATCTTAGTGAAATGTCGTTGGTTTGACCAGCCTTCAGTTTACTGGGTGGACTGCCCGCGTCTTCCAGCACGAGTACGATCATCTCGAAGGTGTGTTTTCTTTTTCAGTAAGAGAAACCTCTAACACCGTGTAGGAGTTGTTTACATCGACAGGCTCGAAGACGAGGAAGACAGGGTTAGTTGTATGCATTTCTAGTCCAACAGTTCATGATCACAACAACTTGCAGCAAACTGTTAAGCCAAAGCTTGACGAGCTGAAAAAGATCTACAAGGTCTACTCTTCTAATATGTACTTACGAGAGAATGTGACACTTCCCAGGAACAAAATGGTGATGAAGGAGCTCCACAGCTCAAGTGGAGCGAATGAAGACTAGAGGGAACAGACACAGAGCTATTGCAAGACTCGTTTGTTTAGAGTTTAAAGTTACATCAAAAGCCATTTTGCAACCAGTTCTCAATACAAGCTGAATGCAGGCACGCACACAAGGATTTCACGAATTATGAATTTATCGGCCCATTGGATGGCCAAGAGCGTTGATGGACATGATCCCTCTCGAGTGATGTCCCACCTTCTGGCGCTTCTTCGCTGGCATAGATGTGGAGATCTGGAACTGAAGCTCATGCAACCTGTTCATGATGACACGAAGTCTGCGCTCATACATCATGAGCTCCATTGGCTGCTTGCCCTCAATCAGACGGACAAGCACGTCCAAGTTGTCCAGGCCATTCTCAGAGCAGACAGCCTGCACTGCAGGAGGGAGGGGCTGAATAGGAGCAGAGTTGCCACCCATCGATCCCTTGAGCTTGCTTCTCTTGCGTCCAGGGATTCCCATGGTAGCACCGCTGGCCTTCAGTTGCTCTGCTTTCTCGGTCCAAGGCTTTCTTTCCTCCTCACTGAGCGCTTTCCACATAGCTCCAAGATCCTTGACGTCAAGAGGGGTAGTGTGGCCTGCTTCCTTGTGCTCCTGCCTCTTGTCTTGGCAGAAGAGAAGGTATGACGATGGAGAGGGGGCGCTGGTTGCTTTGGGCTCAAGCTCGTTAAGAACGGTCTCAAGGCAACGACAGAAGTCACTCTTGTCTCCCCAGTACCGACGCTCCTCCTTGGGGATCTTGGCTTGGCGCTCGGTAGCAGCAGCCTCAACAATGGCGCGAGGAACATTGAAGGTGGCGAAGTCAGGACCACTTGCAACAAGCTGCCAGCCATTCAAACGCTGGAGCACAACTTCGCGGTGATGAGTCCAGGCCTTGTAACGCATGCCTCCGTTCATCTCAGGATCCACGATCTTACAAGTCAATTGGATCACGTCTCCACCTCCCTGAAGGCCGGCAAGAGTATGGACATCAACAGGGCCATGATGTCCAACATTGTCGCCAGAATCCATGGCGAATGGGAAGCGAAACTGGTTCTCGGAGGAACTGCGTCGCTGGGAGAGCATAGCTTGAATCTCCTGCATTGTAGAAATGTACTGCTCAGAAACAAAGTTGATGTCCTACCCGAAACAGAGTCGCGCAGGGAGCAACAAAACGAAGGAACGCACAAACGAACCCGCTGCTGCTAACAGGAGGAGGCAGAGAGTGCGGGAAAGGAGCACAGAGGGGTGCGGAGGAGGATGAGGTAGGGGTAGCGTCCAGGAAAGTGTAGAGACGCTTTGTGGGGTGGAGGAACGATGAGGGGGTGGGCGCCAAGAGGAGGATGGATCAGCGGGGTGGGTCCCACTCGCCGCGGAAGAAGAGGAGGTAGAGGTAGGGGCCAAGGGAGGCAGGAGGGGTGTAACTGCCAATAAATTAAAAAAAACAAATTCAAACATGCAGGTACTGATAGACAACATATTGGATCCTGAAATTCTACTGGAATACCAACTAATCTTTGAATTATTTTTTCTCAAGTTAACCAAAGATACTGACCGTCTGTTAGTTTTTTTCAGGGTGGGTGGCGGCCAAAAAGGGGTACCACAAGAAGGGGTGGGGGTGGCCTTCCAAAAGAAGGGGTAGTGAAGTTGACCGGTAGTCACATTCATGTACCCACCCATGGGAAATTTTCTAACATGGAGCACGTACAAAAGTGCCCTTGATCACCCCTACCTAAATTCAAATTTTCGATTAGAGGGGGTGGGGGTGGATCATGCCAGCTTGAGTGGGGTTCGGGGGTAGGGGGTCATGTGATTGTTTGAATACATAAAAAAACCAATGCTCATCACTCGTACAACATGTTTGAAATGCGCTAGGAAACGAGCACAGAATGCTTCTTATTCTTTGTTTCTAGCCCGATTTATCCAAAACTAACTCGCTATGAATCCGCAGTTAAAAAAAATCAGAATGATCCGCCTCTGCAGGCAAAACACACCTATTTTGCAAGTGTACATATTGCATTCTAGGTTTTTTTTCAAGACCCACCCGAATCCAATAACTCGAAATAGATCCAAGTACCGTGCAGTTCAAGATCAAAATCACCCGTACAGCCATAACCCCTACCCTCTGATAAAGCCCAAAAAAAAATAGTGGACAGGTTGGCCTTCTTCAGGTGAGTGGCCGGCGGCCCGGCCCACCGTGTTTGCCCGAGTCAACGCCACTGGCTGGGGCCGCCCGGCTGCAGTGACTGCGGCACTGTCAAGCCTGAGCCTTGCCGCGCGACGCTGACGGTCGCCGTGAGGACCGTACTGGCTCACTGATCGGACTGAGTCACGCCGGACTCCCGGAGCCTGGGCCGGGCTCCGAGTCAGTGAGTCGCGGCGTCCGGCGACTCAAAATCATTCCCATTCTGGGGTCAAACCGCGTTGGTTCTCGTCCCATATTTTCAAGGGGGTGGTGCATGGGAAAATGGGGGTACACGGCGTGTGATTCGCGCAGGTTGAAATTCTGTACTGTTGAAATTCAAACCATGTTCAAAACTGTGATTAAAAGTGATTTTGGATGTTTAGCTTATCGTTTCCTGGTACCTTCTAAAATGTTTTAATTCTACACGCCATCACCCACTACCCCAGTGCGTCTTCCCTCGCCATTCTTCTCTCATGTCGCGAAGCTCTTCTCTGCGGATCCTTGTCTTCAGTGTTTGAGTTTTGTGCGAGCATGTTAGCCCAAGTTGCAGTGACTCGCAGCAGGTGACTCTCATCAACATCTCTCTTCGTCAAACCCTCTGCGTCGGTTGGTGAAAATGTTATTATGCCATAATCTGTTTCAAAGTCTGGATCATATTTTTGAACGCATCCATGGAAGGGGACGAGTAAACCACGAACACACACGAGCATGAAGAGACTCTCAAGTATTTTGTGAGAGGAGAAGGTGCAAATGAACTCGTTCCATCACACAGGTATGGAGTTCTTCTGTGGATTGTTCATTTTCTAATCGTTGTGCACAGGTAGCAAAAGCCTGGCGATGTTGAGAACTAGATTCTGCATGCTTGTAGCTGAAGCGTATTGCAAAAGTCCAAGAGCTTTATTCCATGCAGACTTTCATCTTTATGTGCTGGATGGAATATCATATTTATGAGAGATGCTTCACTGTGCCACATGACTTGTTCAGATCATGTTTGAACTTCTCCGCCTTTGAATGATGCATCTCTTGTTGCATGACTTCAAAACACTTTGTGAAGATGCATAGTCTTGTATATATCCATGTCCACATGCTCAAAGCCTTGCCTCTTTGTGACAAACAAGATTGAAACCTCTTCAAGACAGCAAACTCAACCGCACGGTGTTGGATGGCAGTGCACCTACAGCATGTGCTTCCATTCTGTTGTGCGCGCAGTTGGAGAAGTTCCATATGACATTGTGGTTGTCATTATCATTGTCTGGGAGTCCGTGTCAATTTGCTGATAGTTCGACATCCTGAGATAAACGCTTCGAATGAATAATAAATGTCAAATCAGATATCACCTCCAACCTTGATTCTACATTAATGTCAGTCTGGTTGCAACGCACAATGGATTCTTGCATGCCAGCTTACAAGCTTGAGTCTTGATCCCTGATATGATCTGAGGCTTAATTGGACGTCAAAAGCTCCACCATTAGGGAAGCCAAGCAAAGTTGATGTATTTCAGCAAATATGCAAACATGCAAATAACCTGAATGAGGAGAGTTTGAAGAGAGGAGGGAAGAATCAACAAGAGCGTCGTGAGAGTCAAGTAATTGGCATATTTCAAAGAAGCAGAAGTCATCAAAGTTGTTCTGATGATGTGAAGCAACGATGTATCGAAGCGTACAGAAGATTTGCCGTGCCGAGGAGGGAGTCAAGTGAGATGTGATTGCACCTTAATTAAGCGGACTCGTCATTATCTTACAGATTATCTTATTCAGTTCACTTTTCAGATAAAGTACATTACTCTGAGAGCCCAGAAGTCTTGAAGAGAAATTGATGATACGATTGACTTAGTCGTTGGAAATGTAGGATGACGAACTCATGCAGCCTTGATCCACTTCTACAAGATCACCATGTCAGAATATGTGCTGGATTCTTGATGCCAATGGTACCTTGCGATCATGTTCTTACTTGGCGGTTCTTCACCTGTGCTCATGGTGGCAGCTCGCTGACCTTGCTGCTGTGCTCGCCCGGCGGCTCAGCATGACGGCTCGGAGTGCGATTAGACGATGGGAATGATGGGAGCGTTTCCCCACCCTCATTGATAGGGTGGGTCATCAAAATTGTTTTAGATAGTACAAATTAGCAGTTATGAACCGTTACTCAGTACAACTGTTTGTACCACGGATTCGAATAAACAATTCATTGCCGTTAAAACAAATGGACACGCCAGTTCAAAATTTGAAGCACCCCTACCACTGATATTACCGAGCAACACCCCTCAAAAAACATGGGGTACACTACCACCGGTATCCTATGAGAACAGCATACGCATTCCTCTTTTGCGTTAATAAAGACCAACGCGGTTTGACCCCAGAATGTCCGCCATCGGATCGGCACCGTCCGACTCCGGCGAGTCACGCCGTGCGCCGTGCGCCCGCCGGCGGGCGGCGCCCGAGGCTGCCACCGTGCCCGGCGGAGTCCGATCACTGGCGCAGTCCGATCACGGCCACGTGACGCCCGGCGCGCCGGGCGCTCAACAGTGACGCCGGATCCGAGGCCCTCAAAATGCTCCTGGCAGCCGCAGTGACCGCTCACTGATCGGATCAGACTGAGTCACTGCCGCTGCACAGCCGCACGGTTTGAACCGAAGGTCTCAGGCTGAGGCTACGGCCGCAGTATCCGATGATAGCCTATACCGTACGGTCACGGTACTCAGGCCCGATCGCCGGACAGTCACGGTACCCGGCGTTCTCCGGCCCCCGGCCGTTCAGCCAAATAAAAGTTGGCCCGGCCCCGGCCCGGAGTCCGATCATGATGATAGCCTAGTACTACCGTAGCCTATCATAGTATACCGTACTGACAGCCTGAATCCGATCACGGTACGCCGGGCCGTTCACGGTTCTCCGGGCCGTTCCAAATTTGGCTCGGCGGCGCCGGGCCGGGCGGCCGCGGCGGGGCCGAGAGTCGGAGCCTCAGCCGCCGCTCTCAGATCGACTCAGTGCCACGGTGATCGAGTCGGAGGCCGGGAGCCGCTCCGGAGTCCGGCGCCGTACGGGCGCCGTTCCAGCGCGGCCCGGCCGCCGGCGCCGCCCGACTCCCGTCAGTAAGGTCCCCTTCGTACTGATTCAAAGCTTTAACTTAACTTTGACTCAAGTTGAGTAAAGAAGGCCGGCCTGTCACGTGACCGGGTCCGGGCCGGCGATCCGATGATCGGGCCGGGGCCGCCCCGGCTCAGCGGCTCGCCAGGCTCCCTGACTCTCAGATCGACAGAAGTCCGCAAAACCGGCAGACCGAATCCGATGACCCCCGGGGCAAAAACATGAAAAGCAAGGATTTCGGAGGAGATTTAGAGATTAAAACTTCTTAAAACTATCTAAGTTTTACAATCATGAAAGGTAGTGTTGTGGTGGAATTGAGGTCTCAATCGAGATCTTGGATGCTCTTGTTGAGTCCAAAAAACGTCTTTTCATTCAGAATTTGGTATCTCTTGCTTATATTTCCTCTCTAAAAATACTTCTGAAGTATATCTTTTTATGAATTTAAAACATTTAAAAGTAACTCAGGGGCCAAGGAATCGACGGGGTTGTATTACAGAGCCTAGCACCGGTCCCCAGTATTGGATGAGAAATGAACGGGTTGTTTGTAAGGATGAATCGCCTTCAAGGGGGTGGGTCAAATCCAGTTGTAAACGATATTCTATTTGTGCAAGGGTGGTGGGGGTGGTGGGGGTACATATCCAGTTGGAATCGGGAATGAGGGGTTATTTCCCTATTACGGACGGTGGGTAGGAAATAAATCAGAACCAGAGGGGGTAGGGTGGTCAGTTTGTTGATGTTTTTGTTGGTTGGTTCTCCAGGACTTCATGTGGTGGGTACGTAAGAAGTACGGGTCCATTTCCACGTATTTGGACTTGTTTGAGGGGTGGGGGTAAACCATTGGAGGGGTTTAGGTGGGTGGTGGAGAGTAGGGGATAAATAAGTTGCAAAGATGTTTCGTAGCGCAAGGAGACATGGAGAGAAAGAACGACGAAGAGAAAGTAGTGCGAGGTCTAACAAACATGTTGACCTGATATTCGTCGAGGAAGGATGTTAGAAGAGAAGACTAAGATGACGAGGCAACTAGAATACAAAATACGGCTGGGGAGACATAGATAATATTGAAAGCAGATGGTAGATCAGCAATTGGTAGACTGTCAGATATTATTTCAGAGATGGAGGTATTGCATGGCGTGTTCCAGTGAACAACTAAAGATATTCATTCAAAGATACTGATTTTCCGTTTGCAGAACAATCTTTGCTGCTTTTCAGAAACTCTGTAGAAGACTCTTACCCTTTTTCACCCCATCCCTTTATCTCCGTAGACTTCACACATAAAAAGACCCTGGACGTCAGTATCTACTGGACGTTTCTGTGAGCTTATCTCAAGCTCATCAAAATATCTCGCTACCGATCGTCTGTATGCAATCTGGTCTCAATCGATCTGGACATCTCTATTTGCATCAAACACCAACATAGACGGATACGACAACAACAGAATGGGTACGGACACGATTTGTATCCATTTGGGGCTCATTTTTTATGCAGCTGATACAATCATCCCTCTCCACGACTTCTTGGGTCTCAACGACTACATGTCGGACGAGAATCGGTTCGCTCAGATGGTCTATATGTCGCTGGAAGCATGCTTCACGAAGCAACAGATAGAAGAATGCCGCGCTCGCATCATAGAGGACTCGGAAGAAGATCCTGAAGGTTTGTTCTCGTGTGTTGTTGTTATGCCGATCTCTGAACGGCTCCCTGCTTCCAGATGATGTCGACTCCACCAAGGCAGCAAGGA
Organism: Guillardia theta CCMP2712; assembly: GCF_000315625.1. Taxonomy (NCBI): domain Eukaryota; class Cryptophyceae; order Pyrenomonadales; family Geminigeraceae; genus Guillardia; species Guillardia theta. The sequence goes on from NW_005434660.1 coordinate 316,257, forward strand.
AACCCTCTGCAGGCCGAAAGAGGTTGCATGCCGACACGTTTTCGGAGGAGCTGGAAATCTCCCCCTCCATCCTGTCAGGGTCGGAGACTCCTGACAACGTCTCGAGCCCCAAGGGCTGCACTCCCTGCGACACTCCGAGGAATCGGAAGAGTGACGTGACGAGGTCACGGTATCTCCAAGACGACCTGTCATCATGCCACAGGCAAGCTCCTCCCACCGCAAGCAAGAGGCTGCACATAGCCTCAGGAGCAGACTTCGAACTCTGCTAGAACACGGAGGACCCTTCGGAGTTGTGCATCATTGTAATCGTAGTCACTTAAGTTAGGTTAATCGGTGATAAACTAAGGCCTCAAGTGCAAGTGATCTTGTCCGTGTTGTCGTTCTTTGCATCCCACTATCTTTACTCTCTGACCTCCACCATCCTGTAGAGCATAACTGGAAATTAGCTTGTGCATCATGTCAATGCAATGATAGGCTGGCTTCAAGCAACTTCATAGTAAACATTCTCGGTCGTCTCCGCAATCTTGTCCCATGAGAACTCATGTTCGCACCTTGCCTCGAAGTAAGTAGCGCCACCGCCAGCCCTCTTCTCACCTGTCCCTTCCTCTCATTCCCATCTCCCTTGCTCGATCAAAGTTGCTGAAGACTTCCTTCACCCCCCAGGCCACACTGTTGGGCTGCAGCAGGATCAGGGCAGAGCAGGAGCAGCTTCCAGCCTCCTCTCCGCTCACCTCGTTGTACACGTGGTACCCATCCTCCCCGTGCCTGTCATGTTCTTCAGCAACAGCCTGCCCGTAATCACGTGACCTCACCTGACAAACTCTCCCGGCCCTCCACTCTGCGTAACAACCACTGGCTTGCCGCAAGCCCAGGCCTGGTCGAGAGAGAACTAGTCGGAGCAAGAGTGGACAAACCAAGGGAGGAGGAGGAGGGCTAGAGTGAACGAGCCAACGGAGGAGAAGATGAAAAGAGAGAAGACGAGCAGTAGACAAAGTGGAGGACACAAAGGAAGGAATGGAGACAGCAAGAGCTAGAGCGAGAAGAACCTCAAGGACGACGATGCCAAAGGGTTCATTGCGAGAAGGCACGCAAACCATGTCTGTAGCTTTGAGAAGATCCTGCAAAGAAACAGATAGGATGAGAAATCAACGAGAGTTGTGGAAACCAAAAAGACAAAAGGAACAGCATTGAACAAGCTGCAAGGAAGTGCAAGTGTGGTAAGAGAAGTTGGAAGGAGGTGCGACAAAACAAAGAAGTGGGGAACAATCATTGAGGGACGAGCAAGAAGACAAACGGGAAAGAAGAAAAAGGTGGGGAGTATTCTCAAACCTTCAAAGGAGTTCCTGACATGGTACCAAGGAAGCGGACTGCATGGCCAACGTTCAATTCTCGTGCCCTGCTCAAATTTGTGAGGAGGAAGTGTATGAATCCCAACGATTCTGCTGCCTGTTCTCCAGATCCGGCCGCATGTGACCGTCTCCAACGAAGATGACGACAGCATCTGATGGCACGGTGAGGAGAGAGAGAAGATGTCCATAACAGGAGAACAAGTTGAGAAAGACGATGAAGATAATCATGATTGAGAGATAAGATCATGATTCATTATCACATCAGAGCACATTGCCATGATAAAGATGATGATGATGATGATGATGATGAGAACAACATCTGAAAATGAGAACATTGAATGATGAAAGGAGAGGAGGCGAGAAAAACACAAGCGAGGAGAGAGGTTCTTGTGATGACCGTTTCTGCACGATAGAATATCTGGGATGGCCTCAAGCAAGACATCTGGCCCCTGTTGAGAAGAAATCAGGCTAGAGAATATTGGCATCGCAAACTCGAGCAACCATCTCTTTCTTGCCTTCAACCCCTCCACAGTATCATTCATCTCGCCCCATCGTCTCCACCTCCACCCCTTCCTTGTCTTCACCCTCGCCCTCCACCACAATCTCCTCCTCCTCCTCCTCCTACTACTACTGCTACTACTCTATCGCCAGCACAACCAAACAACAGCCACGGCCACCACGAATTCTCTGTCTCTCTCAAGTGATTTCACCTTCTGAACGACAAGTCGACCAACAAACAGAATCGTCGGCTGAAAGGCTCCAATGCCATACCTGACATAGTTTAGTCTTAGAATTCTCCGCAAACTACTTCAAGTCTCCACGAATTCTTACCTCCCCTTGACGTCTGCACAATCAATCATCCCATCGAAGTTGTGCAATTGAATTCCGTTGTACGCCTGGAGACATTTCAGTACAAGAACGGAAGCACGTCGCCTTCAGAGGCGGCAGATTGATCTCACCATCCTCAGCTTGTTGTCGCAGTGATATAAGGACTTTACTTCATCACAGAGTCGACCAGACACTGCGATGACGCGATCCGCATGGTCGCAACTGTAACATCCTTCATCTCCTCCCCCCTCCCTTCCTCGTCTGCTGTCCCTTTCGACTTGCTTCGCTTTCCCCCTTTCTTCCATTCTCTCCCCATCTCACCCTTCTTGCTCGATCGCTCTGATCCGAGCTGCTTGTCCATCGAAGTGAGTGTTTCCTGCTTGTCGCTCAGTGTTGAAATCACAAAATCAAAACACTCCAAACAACCGCATCGTCCAAACTCTGTCGAGTGGCAGGTTAAGATTGTTTTCCTTCCAATCTTCTGTAACTGATACATTTGTCAAATACATCGCCATCGCAATCATAAAAATCCTTCGTTGCTTCTATGACATTCATAGTCTACCTTGATGTCTTTCCCTACATCTACATCTACCTTTGTCTCTTTCTTGACCACTTCCTGTCACGCCACTATCTTTATCTCCTCTTACATTCACGATGCTCATTGTCATGTAGCAATCTCTCTCTTACCTGCACGATTGTCTTGGCAGCGAGCCAGTCGTGAGCATGAATGATATCGAAGTGAGCCTGTTGGCACGTCAAACACATTCTACCTCACCGAACTCTTTGATGGACCTGCATGAAATTTTCCGACTCTCTGATGAACCAGACAAACGAGTTGCACATGTTGTTGCACTCGGAAACAAAGTCCTGCGCTTCGTGTTTCAACTCCTCTTGAAAAACCATTCAATCTCACCTCGTCGAGCTCGATCGGCACTCTGTGTATGTGGACATCATGAACAATCTCGTAGCTCTCTCCAGCCCTGCCAACTCTCCATCATCCATCCTCCCAACCTTCAAGCTTCTCCCCTACCCGCTGGCCCGAGCAAAAAGATGCACCTGGTCGCTCAGTCACAGACAGACTCTGATAAGCAGATACCACTCAAGATCACCTCGTGTCCTCTGCGAGCAAGAGCTGCTGCAAGCTCTGTGACGTGCGGCGCGACTCCTCCGACTTTCCAACAGCTGTTAGCTCACAACACAAGGACGAGGTCGATTCCACACCAGCGATGGTATGTAGAGATTCCTGGAATCAAAGTTCATGTCACTTCCTGAAGTCAAGAGCGAAGAGCTTGCCCTTACCCATGCACAGAGAGCAATCTTTAGCTGCCTCCCTCCTCCTCTCAGTCTCAGCTGATTCTGAGATGGGTGGTTGGGTCCCGGCAGAGCGGATTCAAGGAGGCTCCTTCCTCCAGTGATGTCCTTGGTTGGAACATAGCGATCGATCCTAAGAGAGGATAACAGTACCGAGTCGCTCGGTGAGCAGAACAACAAAGTGATTGTAGCAACAATCGAGAATGCGGAGGAAAACTTCATTCTTACGACCTTAGCAGGTCAAGGAGGTATCGAGCCTGAGACATTGGTCACGTCTAGAAACCAACGAAAACACATGTTGTTCTCATACGTTGACGAGAAATCTAAGAAAACAAGCACATTTCATGGCATTCAACATTTCAAGCAATATATGATAAACGAAACCAAGGAAGAGACCATTTCACGTGTTTGTTTCTTGACGTAACCAAACTATCATTCTCGACCCGTACCTATCGACGAGTATCTAATGACCCTCACTGCACGCTCTTCGAGAAACATCAATGCCAGAACAGCTCGACTATCTCTGAGGCCATGGTCTGAGAGTTGAATCTCTCCTCTCCTGCTCACTTCTCTCCTTCCTCTGCCCCTTCATCTCAGCCCAAATCCCCCAGTGACTAGCGGCCATTCCCACACCATATAACCGGGTCCGGTCAGGAATCACGAGGTACGGGTCCTCAAACACCGGTGCAAATCTCATTAGAAAAGTGGGTACTAGTTGGAAGATCCTGTAATGATCGATGGGTGGGTGGTACAGCGAATCGATGCGTTTGGGTTGTTTTTCAGCAAGGCCTCCGAGTGATGATACGGTAGCGGCAGTTACATTGCAACTCGCCGGGGTCTCAGTGCAACCGTCACTGGCCGGCGCACTGCCGGCCCGCGGCTGCCGCGGCTGCCGCGTCCAGTGCCGGCGGACCCGACGGGGGGCGGCTAACGGGCCGCCGAACAGGCTCCGTCCGCCCCGGCCGGGCCGCCGGCCGGGTTGTGACTCCGATGCTCAGCACCGTCACCCGGCGTGGCACTGCCGGGCGGCCGCCGCCGGTGACACGCCGGGCCGCGGGCCGCACTGCCACCAGTGGGCCACGGCGGACGACTCGCGCCCTACTGCGGCGGCCCCGTGCCCCCGGCCGGCCGTCACTGCCGCACGCCCCGGTGACGTGTGACCCTCATCATGTGCAGAACGGCCCCCGGCCCGCGGCGCGGCCCCTCAGTGCTCGGCCGTTTGCCGCAGTGCCACGCCGCGGAACTAAGTTCCGAGTGCCACTGGGCCGCCCGCGGCCCGCGGCCCGCGGCCCGGCCGGGCCCGCGGCCGGATCGGACTCCGGCCGCCGGGCGGGCCCTCCGATGACCGACTGAAAGTGAGCAACGAACCGGAATTAGAAATCCTGCTGCTAATGGCAGGGAAGGAAGAAACTGATTGGCAGGGAAATGTGAGATTATTTTACAGAGAAGACGAAGATAGAGGATGAGTTGGTAGAAGATGGATAGATTGGAGTTAAATTGATAGAAGGTAGATGGATAGAGGATGAGTTGATAGAAGATGGATAGATTGAGGATGGATCGAAAGGAAATGAGAAGATGGGTTGCTAGGGGATGGATAGAAGATTGGTTGATAGGAAACTTGGCGACAAATGGATAGGGGATGGATCGGTGGAAGATGGGTTGATAGGATATGGATGGGTAGGGGATGGATTGATAGAAGCTAAGGCAAAGCGAGAAAGCATAAGATTTGAGGGGAACGGTGAGAGGAGAGGAGAGACACAAATGAGAATCTAGGAATCACGATGCTTTAGCGACAAATAGCAAGAAAATGCGTTCAAGGTTTCTCTTTTGACACCGTGAATATCTTACTTGAGCTTTACAGCATGTTCAATATTTTGACATCTGATCCCATGGCGAAAGTCATGCCAATGCAAGAAATCATGAATCGTGAGCGATTGTTCCTGAATCCAATCAAGTGTGTTGAAATCATCTCTGTAGGTATTATTGTTGATCAAAGGTTGCACGCTGGCGAGGTGAGTGACACTCAGCTGGCCCTCGCAGACATGAAGGCTAGAAGGTAATGATCCAGTGTGTGATCGTCTTCTCACATTGATCAGGTTTGGGCATAAGAAAACAGGCAGTGCGAGGTCTGGTGATCTAGACTGCTCTCCTTTCTGTAAATAATCGGGGAAGGCTCACTCGAACTCTCCATGACTTCCGATAGCATCTGCGACAGCTTCTCATAACTAGAGTGTATGCTCATAATTTCTGTATTCACAACAAAAAATTCCTGTTTACATTATCGACTATTTGCAGAAATATCATAACAAAGAGAAGCAAAGAGATTATTGGCTACACAGAAAACCAAGCAAAGAGATTATTGGCTACACAGAAAACCAATCAATTCATCACCTCCTGATGGTCCATTGGCAAGTGAAACTTCTCCCGTTGACTCTCCAAAGCATTGTTCGCGCTGCGGTCACGTTGCGATGGCGGCAATATGGTATCGGAATCAATAAGGGCCAAGTGAAACGCTCGCGTGTGCCCACCAGCGTTGACAGTTCCCGTAGAATATCCTTCACGTACTTGATTGGTCAGATGCCATCTAACATCTGAACTATCGTCATGAGAAAACGAGGTCGCTCCTCCGCAAGATCTCACCGCAAGTCCAATTTGCATTCACACGGACCACAGTTCCGATTCCTCCTCTGCTTGGATCGGCCCTACCCGCATCTCTTCTTCTTTGCAGCCCTTGCTCGGACATCTTGACTAGTTGTCCTATCCGAGGCTTGACGTGTTTCCCGAGCAATCTCTCCTTCGTGAAAGGCACTGCCCCGAGCTCGCCATCGACGGCCTTCGCCTTGAAGAAACTTCGTCACTTTGCAAAACTCATTTGATCTACTTGATCTCTGCTCCACATTTCCTGGCCTCTCTATCAGTCCATCAATCTATCCACCCCTTTTGTCCTCCCCTTTTGTCCTCCCCGTTTGTCCTCCCCTTTGTCCTCCCCTTTGTCCTCACCTCACCTCACCTCACCTCACCTCACCTCACCTCACCTCACCTCACCTCACCTCACCTCACCTCACCTCACCTCACCTCACCTCACCTCCACCTCCTTCCCCCTTCCTGCCTGCCCCCAACCCGCATACATGCCGGTTCCATCAAACACTTACGTTGTCCATTTCCAACGAACTCTAGGAGCAACCACCCCACCTACTCCTGCAAGGGCCGAAACTAATTACAGGACCCCTACATTAGACATAGTTTTCTACCCCACCTTGGTACCGCACTCACGACCTGTCTGTCTGTTGCCTGTGCCCCCGACATCGGAAGAGATCGATGGCGGAGTACGAACCAACCGTGCAGGCAAGAACGATGATCAGAGGCAGTGAGGAGGAGGACGAGAGGCATAGGAACAGCAAGAGGATGTGGTTCGGGATAGGATGAATGCACATGAGGAGGAGGAGGAGGAGGAGGAGGAGGAGGAGGAGGAGGAGGAGGAGGAGGAGGAGGAGGAGGAGGAGGAGGAGGAGGAGGAGTGGAAGCAGAAAGCCTGGAGAGGACCTGTTCTTCTTCGACAAAGGGCAGGGGATCGGGGGAGTGAACGAGAGCAGAACGGGAGGAAGGAAGGATCAGAGATAGGAAGTCTTCAGATTCGTGCGAGATCGAGTGTTTCAAAGATCGATCTGGACTCGGGCAGCGTTCCAAACATGATCATGACAGCCAAGGGCAGTAAGAATAAGAAGAAGGCTGCCTCAACGAGAGTTGCGATAGTGCAAACTCTCTTATGCCATTAGTGGTGTGACGATGAGAGAGAGCCACGCGTACTTCTTATGTGTGAGGACTGCAGTATGAGATTCCTGAAGAGAGGGAGAGAGAAGGGGATTTGGGGGAGGATGTGAAGACGAAAGGGGTTGCTGCATTTTATAGATGGTTCCGGATGTGAGACCGGCAGTGTCAAAGAGATCAGAGGATCAGATGAGTGTGGTGGCTAGATCGCGGCCGGGCGCCATGGGAAGTGATTGCGGGGAACTGACGATGTTAAAAGACTCTCCTCGATCAGAAAAGTCTTCGCTGGATCTTCGTGGGCGGCAAGGTTGACTCCTGTGACTTGTCCTCAACGTAGCTAAGGATGTCTCAAGGGTGGAGTGGGCAAAACAACGAGCTCGAGCTCTTTGGCAATCTTGCTTGCACGTGTCAGGTAAGAGATCAGCTCAAGCCACATCGTCGTCCTGTGATCAGTTTCTCACGCAGACGGTCTGTGCTGGTTATTTCCACGGACCCTGCGCACAACTTGTCAGACGCTTTTGACCAGAAGCTGACAAAGACTCCGACCTTGGTGCCTTGAAAGCTCTTGATGACAACTCTTGGATGAGGTTGAGATCAGATCAATGGGTTCGACAACCTGTACGCGATGGAGATTGATCCCTCCTTCGAGGCTGCTGAGGGTTAGGCTCCTGTGACGTCATCGCACTTTGCGGATGATTCTCGGCAGGAGACGTTCTTGGGATGGGAGCTCAGTCGAGTGGCCTCTTGTCAAGTCTCTCAACCAGCATCCCGGTACTCCTTCCCCTCCTGCTCTTGCAGTGATTGAGATGATGCACCGCCTCAGGGGATCGACGAGGCCATCAGCTTCGGAGAGCTGTTGCGGCAAGTTCACTCCCTTGTGCGTGGTGCTCATGGAGACAACCATGGTCGATGACAAAGTCGCGTCAGGAATACGATTGTATCGTCTTCGATACAGCTCCTACAGGGCACACCCTCCGATTGCTGTCCTTCCCCACGGTGAGATATTCCGATGCTCAATGGGAGCGCTGCTGTATGTGTTAGCGGAGACAGACGCTGACGATGCTGGAGATAGTCGGAGTATAAGAGAGCGAGTAGAGCAGGGGATGGGAGGGGCATGCGTGTGCGTGGGATGGGGGGGGGGGCGGGGACGGGAGGGAGGGAAGGGGGAAGAGTTGCTTGAGAAAGCAATCACAACGATCGAAGGCGCTGCCTTGTCTGATGATTATTCAGCTCATGGAGAAAGCGTTATCGAAGCTGGTGACGATGAAGGCTCAGTTTGGCGGAATGTTTGCTGCAATGCAGGGAATGATGGGAGCGAGCATGGGGTCCGATGAAGACATGTTCAGCAGGCTAGAGAGCATGAAGCAGCTCATTGAGGTCTTTCAAGCCGACTGATCTCCTCTCCATTGATACGCTATCCCTGCCCTTGCTCCCTTCACGTCCCTTCCCCGCCCTCCCCTCAATCTCGATTCCTCTCCTTGTCTCCTTCCGTTTCGTTCATTCTTGCATCTTGTAGGAGGTCAACGTGCAATTCAAAGATCCAGAGAAAACAACGTTTGTCTGTGTTTGCATCGCAGAATTTCTCTCCCTCTACGAGACCGAGAGGCTCGTACAAGAACTTGCCAAACAAGGTGCCCTTTCAACTCTCTGCAATGCTATTCCACCCTCTCTCCCTCCCCTACCATTCTCCACGTTCCTTCTTCACCCCAGCCTGTCTGCCCTCCTCTATCCCTCCTGTTACCTAACTCATTTCCCCCTCTCTCTCGCCTTGTTGAAAATGTGACGCCAGGAATGGACACGAGGGTCATCATAGTCAACCAGCTCGTCCAGCTGCTGAGCCCTGCGAGGAGGAGGGAGCTTGCGGAGCAGCACGGCATCTCGGAGGAGGCAGTGAAGACTGTCTGCCTGGCACAGATCGACAGCAGGATGCAAATGCAGAAGAAGTATCTCGACCAGGTGACGATAGCGAGCAAGGGAGGGGAACTTGGGAAGGAAGAGGGTGAAGGAGGTAGAGGAGATGGAGGTGACCCTGGTCGCCGTGGTCTCGTTTTTGGTGTGGTGGAGCAGAAGAGGATGAAAAATGATGAAGGGAGAAGAAAGTGAGCCGACGTAGAGGAGGACGAGGAATAGTACGAGGGCTGAGGACGAGGACGAGGGCTGAGGAGGACGGGAGGAGGAGGAGGGGGAGAAGAAGAGGGAGGAGGAGGAGAGGGAGGAAGGGAAGGTGTGCAAGAGTCGGGTAGGAATTATGACATTAGAGCAGATCGCGGAACTCTACGAAGACTTTCACGTGGTCAAGATGCCTCTGTTGGAGCACGAGGTGAGGGGAGTGACGGCGCTGGGGGAGTACGGCAAGAGGCTTCTCGATCCCCACCACTTCGAGGTGTAACGAGAATGAAAGAAGACCAAGGGGCCTGTCTTGCCTTCTTTCTTCCTTGTTTACCAGCGTCTGTTCATAATTCGCCAAGGCTCTTCCTCTCGTTGTTTATTCTTCTTAGTAGCGTCTTACACCTTGATGGACATTCTTCTTATTCGCGCCTTCATAACCCAATCGTCTTCCATTCGTATCGTGATATCATACTCGTCGTGTTGAAGAAATCCTGCGCCACCTTGGCAAGACAACATTACTTGTCATAGAAAGAAGGGCATTTGTCCTCACCTCCTCCTGGCTCAACTTTCTCAACTCTCCAGGCACAAACAGCTTCGACGGGGAGTCTATGGCATGGTCAAACTGACTAGCGTCAGGTATCTACTTTTCCCTTACCCTCCCATCCCATGCTGCCCCCGTTCTCATCGCCCGTCGATTTCACTTCTTCCCTTTTGATTCCCTTGGGCTCTTCGTCCAACGTTCCCCTGCAAGAAGTCACAGAAGGATCTGAAGCTGGAAGAGTGGGGGAGAAGTTTAGGAGCAGCGGTGAATAGGAGGAGAAGAAGGGAAGGAGAAACGAAAGACAGATCTTGTGGAGGAGAGAGGAGCTGGGCAAGTCGAGCAGGTTGTTGTGGGAGGCATACATCGACTCTGCTAGCTTCAAGATGTCCAACAATCCACTGGTCACTGCCTCTTGCGCCTTGAAAGCTGCTATCAAACAAATGGAAGAGGAAAGCTGCAGTTCCAACCTTGAGCGTCTGCTCGTCGTACACCATAAGCTTGCCCCCCTCCATCTTTGTCTTCACGAGCTTGTCCTCGTCTGCACGACTGTCAGCACAAGAACGCCATCGCCTCGTCTCCTACCGTCCTTCATTGCATCTTCGTCGTTCATTCCATCTGGTCTTGCGGGGCTGAGGACCTCCTCAAGAAGATTCACATGCGTCAGGTATCTGCATCCTTGTCAACACGAGCAGAGGCTTCTGCTCGACGACAACACCTCCCGACGGCTTCTCTCTTCCTCTCGAAGTCTGCCTCCTCGCAGACTTGGCGAAGACGGTCGTCCCTCTGGTGGGAGAGGATCAGGAGCACGAGCAAGACGGCAGCATGGGAACCTGAAAGGGATGGTAGCGATAGCGAATAGAAGGAATTCGGGTCAGGCCGTCGCTCGATGGTTTAGTGGACTTCTTGAGTTGATTCTTCTTCAACTCCCTGCCATGTAGCGTCACAGCAGCAGCCGTCTAAGGCCTTCCTCCCTCACGCTTCTCTGCGAGCAATCGCTGTCGGGTATCCACTGAGTTCGCACACAGACCGTCATGCTAACAGCAAAGGTGAGAGAGCTGTGGTACCGGGGGGCCGGTCCGAGTTTCTCAAGAAGCTCCAGGCACTCCTGTAGGCAGGTGAGACACAAGGCAAGCCATGGCAACTGTGTCGGAGCATCTTGCCTTGGATCGTTCACACCAGTGATCGTACAGCTGCTTCGATGTCCTGTCTGTCTTCATTTCCTGCGCTACCCTTTCCCAGCCCTATCATGGTAGCAAGTTCAAACGTCATGTTGAGAACCTTTAGCACCTCAACAAAGAATTGCTTTTCATCAGAAAGCACAGCAGAGACACAATCACCATCACATACACATCCGACATATCTCATTGCAACAACCATCGCCGCACTTCATGATCACATCGGATCGTAAATCCAATTCGCAGTCTGTGGGCTCCTCACCTTCACCCCAAAGTTCTTCACCGCCTCCGCTAGCATTCGTTCCTCGATGTCGTCCCATCTCTTGAAACCTGCATAGATGTGAGTTTCATCAGTGGAAATACAAAACCATCTGCTCCCATCTCATCCCCCTATCTTCTCAACCCATCCTCTTCCTCCCCTCTGTCAGCTACTTTTTCTCAAACGCCCTCGCATGCTATCCCCCATCTTCTAAACAATCCAATCGTCCTCCTGCCAATATAACTTCTCCTCCTCCTCCTCCTCCCCATTCCCCCTCCCCCCCCCTCCACGTGCACGCGCGCGTCTTACTTCGCTTCCCCGACATGCCCGGCAGGTGGCTCGCCATGGTGACCGGGGAGGCGGGAGAGGCGAAAGTTTACTCATTTACACCAGCAGGCTCGCCTCAATGAAACAGAGCGATGAAAATGGCACAGTCGCTTCTGATCTTGTTGGTAGCGGCGAGCTCGAGAGGAAGAAGAGATGCTGGAGGAGGAGGAGGAGGGGGAGGAGGAGGAGGGGGAGAAGCAGCCGTACGAGGAGCAGGAGCAGGAGGAGAATTTGTAACAACATACACAACATACAGCGCTCTATTCAGGTTCACCACAAGGGAGCTTCCTGAACGGTATGCTTTTGATCGGTTAAGGGGGGGATGTCCTGGGTCTGGCAAATGCACAGATACAGATAAGGAGAATTTTCCGTCAGCGATCAGGCACTTGCCTCCTGAAGATGGTGAGGCTTCTCAGCATCGAGGCTTTCTTGCCTTATGAGCTGTGCAGGTCTTGACTCCAACTGTGAGATCCTGATGGGCGGACTTGAGGAGGAGATGAAGCTGTGGAATGAGGAGGAGATAACGGCCACTGCTCACCAATGGACTGGTTGTGACAAGTCGCCAGGGAATGCAGGAGCTCACGTCTCGGGTTTCAGTCAGGGCCGCATGCCAACAGAGGATAATGGAGGAGAGAAGGAACGGAAAGATGGGACAGCAGAAGTTGAGGAGGCTCAGGATTGCATCGATGTCAGCGCACTCGTCTCAGAGGCGGACGCTGTGGAGAGAGAGATGATGGAAGAGACGTCCTCGAGACATCACCTCCCAGAGACGTGTCATGATGGTGGGAACGCTCCCTGCCCTGATTGTGCTGTTCCTCGGGCCAGCCATCACAGCGGGCTGAGCGGCTTGATGGAGGAAGCCTGGGGTCAGGAGCTCAACATGTGGAACGAAGAGCTCAAACTCAAAGACTGGAACTCAGAGGACGGGGGCTGACACTGCAGGTGATGGGAGCCCGGCGTCGATATGTCTTGATGAGATCAAGGGGGTTTAGGGAGGGTCCACGCCCTGTGGCGGGTCACGACGCCTTATGCATGCTGAATTTGCCTTAAGAAGATAAGAAGAGAGCGTGAATCTCTGTCTTTCAACATCCTGAAGAGAATTCCAATTCAGATGAACGAGGTATCTTTTCTTTGTATGTACACTCGATCGAGACTTTTGTGACGCTTTCGACAGGCCGAGTAACTTTCTCTACATAGAGCCAATGACGGACGGATGCTCTTCTGGTCCTGACTTTCTTCGAGTCGTCAGTACTTTATAGTCTTTCGTCTCTGAGCAGGAACGTGTCTGTTTGCAGAGGGAAAATGCTTTTGGGATCTCATTCAATAGTTTATTCCGTGAAACATGCTAATTTACATAAAAGGGGAAGTCATAAATTCCATGCGTGAAGGCAGAAAAAAAAGAATCCATGTTCTAAATGAAATTCACTGTGCAACGAAATTCCCAAGTCTATCAATAACTGGCGTGGTTGCCTTCCCAGCCGACACGAAGAATGAATAAGAGGTTTTTTCCGAAAGATTCCCAAACCGATCGATAGTCTTCTCCTGATGTATATTATACAGCGAATGTTCAAAGAAATGGAAGAATCGTGGCTTAACTTTGTCATCGGTGCACAAAGACTCATTCTTGTCGCTCATAATATTCTTACTATCATACCCGGCTAGATTTTCTCCTTCATTGCTCATGTGCCGCTCAGAAGACCGACAGCCAGCGCTCACAGTGCTTGCCCTGTTCTCAGAGCTCTCTCCGTGTACCAGGTTGCACATTTTGACTTTAGTGTGTAGTGAGGGAGGAAGGAGGAGGAAGGTGAGGATGGGAGGTCGGCAGAGACTAACGTAAGGTATTGTGTAAATTACTACAGGGGAATGTGTGGTAAATTTTCCAATCTCATGTCACTCTTCGACGAACAGTTCTAGTTTGAAATCTTTGAAAAGCTTCGTAGGTGCTAACCCATGATGCTTACAGTCATCATTTCCTTTCTTTACCCCTCAAAAAGTCAGCAAAGCAGAGTGATGCGCGTTGTAAACAGGTCACTGTCTGTAAAATGGTGACATCGACTCAGACTAGCTGTTTGCTCCGGCTTTGCCCAGGGGCCGGGACGTTCCCCTCAGCGCCCGGCCCGCCCGGCCGGGTTGTCGGGACGGTCGGTCCCGTCACACCGTCGGTCTTTAGTACTCAAAGTTAAGTTAAAAATCAGTCGGTGCTGATAACTCCGCCGCCTCCGGGAGGCACGGTCACGGAGTCCTGGGCGCGGCCGGGCCCGGCCGGGACTCCGCTCGCCGCCACCCGGCCGGGCCCGGCGTGGCAGTGGCGGCGAGCAGCGACGATCATCGGCGGCGGACCGTGAAGTTCGGGCGCCGGTTGGCGGCCGCACTGCAGTCACGGCGGCCGGGCTCAGCCGCTGCCGGGCGGCCACCGTGCGGCAGTGAGGCTGGCGCCCGGCCGCGCCCGAGACCCGGTGACTCCCGGAGGCGGGTCACCGGGTGCATAGCGTTGCCGTTCCGTATCCTTGTCGGATCAGTCAACCAGGGTGGTTCTCATAGTAGTTTTAGTCAAATTAAAGCGGCAAGAGAAAATTGAGCTAAAAATGTTTGCTCCGTCAATTTATGTACCTTTTTCGTTGCCAGGCCATCCAAGACGAGAAGGGCAATGTTGAGCAAAACCTTCCTCTATTTGATATGAATAGGCGTGTATAGTTGACTAAATAATCATGAGGTGGCTCGGGGTAGGTATTCAAATGATTTGAATCTTTCCAACGGCCTCCAGCCCGTGTTGAGGGGTAGGGGGTAGTGCAAACTTCTCGTATCAATCTAAAACACTTGTAAACGACCTCACACTTGCCCCGGTCTCTTCCCTATCCCACTACTCCCAATGTACTCAGGGACTGTTTGCTCAGCTGCTGAGCGCAGTCAAGGACCATGGCCCCTCAATGTTAACTCCTGAAAGTGCCAGGCAAGTACTGAGATCAAACAGCTCAATTCTTGGCTGAGAATCACACCTATAGTAGGTTGAATGTGAAAGGTATGCATCGAAATTTGCACTTGCGTACCAAAGCACTCATCAGCTATAGGTGCTGGTTATTCACTTCCAGAAGAAGGGAAACATGAAGGGAACCGATCAGAGAAGCAACCTTCGAAGACATAAAGGAAATTCGATTCTCCTTGTTGTGTTGACGCCCTAGCTTCCTTTACCTGAATGCTTCGTCGGTTGAATATGAAACATATTTCAAGAGACTTCCTGTTGCTTTGCCATGATTGCGTTTTTTGAGGCTTCTCCCAACCTATTGTAATATGGCGGTGTCATTTGTGAGGAGGTGAGGAGTTTGAGAGGCTGGGGGAAGGAGAGGGGAGGGGTTGGAAGGGAAATGGACGCCTGGGAGGCCAGGCTAGTTGATATGCCTGATCGCTGCGAGAGGAGATGCCGGAGGAGAGACTGTTTACTCAAGACCACTAGCGAGGAAGGCAGGAGGGCGAGGAGGACATGAGAGGAGAGGAAGGAGAAAGCTACGGGTAGAGACGGTTTACTTGACAGCACTAATGAGGAAGGGATGCTTCAGAGCCTCCAGTGCCGTAATCCTCGTGCGGGGATCGATGTCGAGGCAGCAGTTGAGGAAGTCCCAGATCGCATGTTTCTCATCCACCTCCAGCCAGTCCTTGCATCCCGCATGCGCGCCCAGGGAGCTTGACAAGGTCCGCCATGTTTGCTTGAAACCGCGGGCATAGCTGAGATGCAGTTCCAATGGTGGAATCTGAATGACATCAAGTTAGCAACCTCAGGCCTCCCTCCTCCATATCACCCTCATCCTCATCCTCTTGATACAACAACGCCGACGACAACAATTTTACCTTAACGTCGAGCTTGAAATCTTCGATAACATCTCTGATCTTATCTCTGTACTGACCCGTATACCCATAGTTGTGCTTCCACACAGCATCCATGCTCTTGATGTACATGCGCAAGCTGCTCAGACAGTCAGACAAGCGCACTTCCAAGGTACACAAAGAGATCTCCATCGTTGCCGTGACTATGTCGTTATGCTGGAACCATTGGAACTGTGTCGTGCGGCACAGCAGGGTAAGCAGTACTACCCCAGCAGCCCACACGTCCACTGCTGTGGTCTGGCACTGCATGCCCATGAGCACTTCGGGCGCTCGGTATCCCCGAGTTCCCGCGCGGTTGACTGGACGTTCGAATTTGACCCCTGAGTTCCTCACTGTCACCGATGCGTTCGTCTTGCTGACGCCCAACATGATCCGCCTCTTCGCCATCTGCTGCGCCATCTCTAGTTTCTCCTGCTCCTTTTGATTCCGCGAGGAGCGAGAGCTGGCCGTAGAAACCTCACAGGGCAAGATGTTGCCGATGCTGCGGCCTGATGAATGCATTTGTTTCTATGCCAGCCCAAAGTCCACAAGCAAGTACTTCTTATTCCTTCTGTCGTAGAGCCTCCGAGGAAGTTATTCAATTTCACGTCTCGATGTATAATAAATGTATAATGTATAAGACAGTTCTTGCTCAAGACCGAGTTTAATGCACACTGTGACACGAAACCACTGAGAATTGAGGCAGCACCGTCTGCACATGAGACGTGACTCCCGACTGTCACAGTGGTATGCTAGAATATGAAACTCAAGCATCATTGCAACGCCGCCGCTGTTCATCACACGGACGGCCCACTGCCCGGTACCGCCGGGCATTGCCGCCGCGTGGGGCCGCCGCCTGGCTCGGAACTTGACTCTCACCCGGGTCAGTGACCGTTCAACCGTTCAACGGTTGACTCACCGGTAGCCTTGAAGCCTGGGACCGGTCCGCCGGAGAGTCCGGCTCGCCCGGCCGCGGCCGTCGGACCTTGAGTTTTCAGTGTTCAATCATAACTGATGGCAGCGGGGCTATCTGATCGGACTGGCCGCACTGCAGTGCGGCATGGCTGGCATGCTGATCCCGGCATTAAGAGTCGGCAGTGCCGACGGTGACCGTGTCACGCGCCGGGCTGCGGCCGCGCCGGACTCGACTCGGAGGCTCGGAGCCCGCGTCCGACTCGGAGGCTGGCCTGCCTGGCATTGCCGCGCCCTGAGCCCCGGGCGGCGCTGACTCATGGCATGCCGGAACTTGGAACACTCAGTGCGCCCGAAATGATTCAGGGCCACAAAAAATATTTGGAACAACTTGAAAATTGAGGGGTTGTTCGGCCTGAAATCTTTGTGTGTCACGCAAGCAAGTCCAACCTACATGGAACAACGTGAAAATTGAGGGGGTGTTCGGCCTGAAATCTTTGTGTGTCACGCTCCTCCAAGTTTCAAGTTGTTCCATATAGTTTGGAGCAAGTCCAACCTACATGGAACAACTTGAAAATTGAGGGGATGTTCGGCCTGAAATCTTTGTGTGTCACGCTCCTCCGGCCTGAAATCTTTGTGTGTCACGCTCCTCCAAGTTTCAAGTTGTTCCATATAGTTTGGAGCAAGTCCAACCTACATGGAACAACTTGAAAATTGAGGGGGTGTTCGGCCTGAAATCTTTGTGTGTCACGCTCCTCCGGCCTGAAATCTTTGTGTGTCACGCTCCTCCAAGTTTCAAGTTGTTCCATATAGTTTGGAGCAAGTCCAACCTACATGGAACAACTTGAAAATTGAGGGGATGTTCGGCCTGAAATCTTTGTGTGTCACGCTCCTCCGGCCTGAAATCTTTGTGTGTCACGCTCCCCGGCATCGCAAGTCAGCTTTGATGGCCATTATGGCCTTCACAGGCGTGGCTGGCCCTCCGAAGCTCAATCATGATGCATCGCCAATACGATATCAAATATCAAAATAAAAATATCAATGTTGAAAGTTTCCCGCCACTGTGAACTCTGCGAAGCCGTACAGATATGAGGATGTGCAGCGTTTGACAGAGCAAGACAAGTCAGGTGAGCATTTATCTCTTTTTTTTTCATCGAAATTATCACGGGAAGAGATCCAAATGACGTGTTCTTGATGCAGGTTGGAATGATTTGCAGCCTTTGGCAACTTGTATGAGATTGATGAACGGGTGAAGACTTTGGCAAGTGCCCAACCAATATTACAAACCGGTATCCAGGAGTACGTAGACGTACCAGTAAGCCGCCCAGCATACAAAACTCTCGAGACAATGGCTGCATACGAAGGGGTTTTCGACACATCGCAGAACTGTCCCGATGTGAAAAGGTTGTGACATGAAATGGGCACAAACAAAGATAAGTTCAGGACTCGGGAGTCGATCAGGTCTAGGCAAAATATTGACATGGTCATCTCACTGCATGGAAGAACATGCAAAACTGAAGGAAAAGCTCAACAGAAAGTTCTAAATGAACATCTACAGCGCATTTTAGCAGTCACGGTCGGAGCAGGTTGATGCTTGAAACAAAGATGATCCTCAGTACAATCGAATGATGACAAGTAAGTCCCGTGGTTCGTGAAGGATTCTTCATCCAATTCTTAAGGATGTGTTGGAACGATGAAACATTTTGCAAATCACCAATTTCATCACACTGACTGATGCATCATGTAAATATTACTGGTGTGAACTTGCATCAGATTCTGTTCATCGGATGAACCGCTACCAAGCAGTTGATGTCACAGCAAACAAGAGAGCCGTTTTGAAGATGCTGATATTCCTGACCGTAGAGCATTCAAGATGTGGCCACATGTCACATGCTTCTTGGTTAACGCAGATACACCCTCGCCAGGCAAAAGATGGAACGTCTTCAGGATTACAGGGAGGTCGGTTGTGCTTGTACCCTGATTGTAACTCTTCTAATAAAGATATGATAACCTGAATGTGCAATTCTGTTTGTTGATTCACAGTGTTTGCGACTCGATTGCAATCATCGAGTGCTTGCTCTGTTGAACAAGGCACTCCTCTGTAGAGCCATGCGACAAGAACACTACAGTTGCACGGTAGCATTGCGACACCAAGACAGGATTGATCCGATGAACGTCTCATTTATTGATACGCAAAGGCGTCATCTGCACATTGTTTCATTTCTGACTAGGTTTCTGTGCAATCGAAATCCTTGTGAAAATATCATGAACGAGGAAAAATTTGAAGCGAAACGGAAAAATCATCGAAATATGATCATGGATATAGTGATTCATGATCAACAACGGTTCTCTACAGTCATCTATGCGGGCAGGAACAGTCATCTTCTGTGCAAACGTCTCTTCATGTATCGTTGAACGGTTGAGTGCATGTAAGACTTGCCTCCATAGAAAGGTGAAGTGCATGAATCCTGACTGTAAGACTAGAAGAATTGAAAGCAAGTGATGACATGAGAACACATATCTAGACAGAAAAGTCGCTCAAGGTACAGCTGGATACAAATTTCTCACAAATCACAGTCATGCATTTGAGCGCAACGTGCAACCTACGGCAATTTGAATAAAGGGTCAATCAGAGTTGATTCTGTTCAATGGTGTATCGATTATCAATTCCTTACCTGATCATAAAAATTTCATCTTGTCTTCGAAGAATATTTGCAAGTACACCCGCGGATTGTTTGAACCTAGGGTGCATATTCCATTGCAGGATGGATGATTCAAAACCTTGGCCCAACCTGTAGAGTTGAGAAAGAAGCTCGATCATCTCTTACAGGTATGATATGAGATCTTCATCTCATTTCTATCTCAGTTGGGTTGGATTCGAAGTCTCTCAATATCAAGGTTCATCCTGGTGAGTCAGGAAGGCACCATTTCATCGCTTCTTGCTCGTCCAGGGAGAGGGGGCTTGGGGAATGAGAAATGGGGGTTACCCCCACCCCCTATTGTAGAGTTTCAAACTCGTTCAAAGGTGGGTAGTTGAGGGTGCTCCATACCCACCCCACCACCCAAAATGACTCAAACGGAGGGGTTCTCGGATCCGAAGGAGTCCCGCCTCCATCACCCCCTCTCATTTGAATTGAATGGTTCAGGCCGACCCCACATACAGGCTTGCAGTTTTCTTATGTATGCCCATATGATTTGATCGGACAGGCCCCAGGTTCAAGGGATGAAGCAATCACCAGCATGCTTGAAGATTTTTCATGGGAGTGGGGTTATACTTGTACCGGGTGTGTACAATACATAGGGGAGAACCCCGAATGGTATCAAAAGAGTACCAAAGTCACATGGTTCGGACTGTACTAACTGGTACCAAGAAATTGTACTCAAGAAGACCCTACCCCTGAAAAAGTCCTGCTTGGCTCTTCGTGATTTGAATTCGGAACACGGTCGGAAGACCCACCCCGCCCCCACATGAGGCGTGGTATGCGTGGATTTGAATCTACCACCCTCACCGCGAAACGTTTTAGAGCTACAAGGTCAATTGAGAAAGGCAACGCTATGTGACTGGGCGCCCCCCCGCCCGGCCCGGGCCGCCCGGCGGGCGGCCGCCGCGCCCGGCGCCCGAGCTCGGAGTGAGTGATCAGTAGGCTCAGAGGCTAGTCACACTCAGCCCGGGTGCCGCCGGACCCAGTCCCTCTCAGGCTCCGAGGCTCCGAGCCTAATGACGCCGCCGGTGCCACGGACTCCGAGGCTCCAGGATACGATGATGAAAGAGTGCATGCAGTAAATTCAGTACCGTGTTATAATCTACACACGAAGTTGGGTTTGCGCTTGACCCGTCTGGCACGGTTCTGCTTCTCGTCCCCCAACGTTGACGTCCAGCTCGTGCAAATATTCTAAGAAATCATCCCTGCCGCAGCAGCAGACCACGTGCGTTCCAACCTGACACGGCCCGCATGCCCTGCTCGGCAGACGGGTCAGATTGATATCAGATGATCACGTAGGGCTGAGACCTCCGCAAGCCAACAACTCTGCCACAAGACGGGCACGTGTGCCTCACGTTCTTCAGGTTGTCGAGGCAGAAAGGAATCAAACAGCAGCCTAGCCAGCAGCCCATCGCACAGAGTATGCCAGCGCCTGGACATGCTAAGTAATGCCACAGTCAGGTGCACAGAAACTCACTTGTCCATGAAAGCGGGGTATGCTCGTAGTGGTTGGCAGAAAAATCTTCTTGCTTGCAATATGGACAACAAAATATCTACAGTTGCAATCAGCGTCAACAATGCACTGCTTGTCCCGTACCTGTGGATCTTGACCCCATCTTAGCTTCCCCAGACTCAAGACTTGAAGTATCTGCCCTGTTTGAAGGTTTTCTGGATCCAGGTCGGGTTCTATCGATGAAGGTTCACCGAAGAGCGAAGGCTTTTTCTTTGCCTCTAACGCAACGGAGTTGACAAACAGCGGGGCCTGAACCTTGCCAGCGTTCGCCTGGCCGCATCCATCAGGCACACCACATAGACTTCGATGACATCATTCACCTCAAGAATATCAGGCCCGGGCTCTATCTCATCTATTCTCAGAGTTATATCTCCCACGTCACGCTGCTGGCTGCTCTCAAGGGTTGCTGGGCCGCCAGCATGTTTGCAATCCTCTCCTTCCTCCGTTGATCGACCAGCATGCTGGGAAGGACTTCCCTCTGATTCTGGTGCATCTTCTGGGTGACCTGTGATTGTTGATGACTCTGAACACTGTAACTTCGCTTCATGGGCAGAGTCTTGCAAGTTTCTGGCCTCATCGGAAGGTTTTTCCATGCCCCCCGTCGTTATGGTGGCGCCCGTTAACAGGTTCGTCGTTTAGAATGATATATCACGACATATCTGTGACTTACAATCAGTCAGATAGCATGCGAGACCCTGACTAAATGCAAAACAAATAAATGTAGATAAATGCAAAACGCCAACAAGCATCAATCACAGAGAATTAGGCGTTCTCAAACTAGTAGCTAGTTTCAAAATGCTTCTTTGCAAATATTTCATCACATTATCAGATTCTGTTCACGAGTCCCAATCATACCATCTCAACTCGCATCTCACTGCCCGTTTCGCAGTCCCTTGCTCTTCCTCCTCAAGCCGCCATTGCTCCTTCACCTCTGAAGCGAGCTTGCCTCGCTGCCCGATTCTAGGCAGCGGCCCGGGCCGGCCCCGCGGATCCGATCGGTGATCCGAGCCCCGGGCCCGGCGGGATTTGCCAGGGCACTGAATCGGACATGACTCTGTGACTCAGTGATGCCATGATGGTCGGTCCCCGGGCCCGCCGGGCAGACTTGCCAGTCTCTTTACTCATCGGTCACTGATGAGTCGCCACACCGGCCGCTATCAAACTTCAAACATGACCGGCGTCATCCGATTGATTGAATTGAAAACGGACTTGAACTTCAAGAATGCTAACTAACTAAGTTGCCACCCGCGGCCCCGGGCCGGCCGCAGCCGCGCTGAGCAGAACCGGGCTGCCGCCCTCGCCGCGCCGCCGCGCTGGAACTGATTTTGGAAGTTCTTTCTTACTTGTTGAGGAATATACTGCGGTCAATCTCTCTCCATTTCCCCTCCT
Organism: Guillardia theta CCMP2712; assembly: GCF_000315625.1. Lineage (NCBI taxonomy): Eukaryota > Cryptophyceae > Pyrenomonadales > Geminigeraceae > Guillardia > Guillardia theta. The sequence continues at coordinate 338,298 of NW_005434660.1, forward strand.
CTAGGTTCCCGAGAAAGAGATCTCCTACTCTCACCCTATGAAGGCGAAGCACTTTCATCCCAACAAGAGCGCACATCCTCCTTATCTGCATGCCCAGTGTCACAACCACATCTATGAGTGGATCAGCGGCAGAGCTTGTTTAGCTCTAATCCAAAAGTGGTGATCATTTCTGACCTGCCGGTACCTCCCTTCGGAAAGCACGATTCGCAGAGTGATGGAGTCATTGGATGGAGAAAACATTCTCTCATCAAGAACATCGACTTGAGCTGGCTTCAGCGCCTTTCCATCGAGACTGAGACCGTGCCGGAGACGATGGATGGAAGGAGTCAAGTCGCTGAGTTGACCTTCCAAAAGTTCATTCTGATTGGAATCGCAACAGGAAGCAAGAGGATGGGACTGGAGGAGGGTATGAGACGAGAAGGGAAGCTGAGGGAAAAAGGAGACACGGGAGTCTACAGAAAATTACCTGAAGGGTGAACCGTAACGTGATACTCTTTCTCGATTTTTGACTCTTGTCCGATCTGTTCATGCACTCATCGGATCGCAAGTAACGAGGGGAGTCGAGTAGCACCAGTTTTCTTGCGACTACTCCATCTTGAGTGAAAATCAACAGGCCGCTACCTTGAAGGAAAACAGATTAATAACACGTTTGCACACCCCAGTCTTTCACTCTCGAAATCCAGTCGTCCGGCGCATGCGAGGCCAGTCAAGGTTGAAGGAACAACAGCACGGGAGTAAGCTCGTGTGTGCTGGTTGAGAAGCAGAGTCAGAGGATGGAGCAAGGGTAAGCTGCTAGGAAAAACCTCGACGTCCGCTGAGCTCTGATTCTCTAGCGTGAGGAGCCTGTGGCGGGCGTCATTGGGGTGGTTGTGCTATCGTCGGGCTGACTTGATGGCCAGGCGATGCCGGTCTCTCTTGGAGGTCGCGTCAGAGTTCTGAGAGATCCAGTTGATCGGCTTGTGCAGCATGACTGTTAGTTCGCTCATCTTCTCTTCCTGCGCCTGCCCGACATGTCAACCTCACCGGCTCAAGCGCTGGGGTCAAGTGTTTCACCTCCTGAAGCAGGCGGACAGTAGCGTGTCGTGATACTTCTTCACCGAGTAGAGCAATCCTTCCGTCCACATCAACCAGCCCACGGCGAACCTTCCAAGGCCTGGTGTCACCTCATCGGCAGCACAAAGAAGGATTCGAGTACAAATTCATTAGCTTCTCTTCGCGAGCAAATTCCTTTCCTGGGGTTGAAGAATCAGCCGATGGTATCAACCTTAATAGTTGTATCAAACATACAATGACATGAGCCTGTTGATGTTCAGAAGTTCCTCTCCATCGCTGCTGTTGCTGAGCCCCCGGAAGTTCGTAGGCCCTGGCCGGTCCCTCCGCCATGGTATTCCGCCGCTACATCTCAGCAGCGCTGCGAGTGAATGCTTCCTCCCTAACTGGAGCATGATTGAGCTATCCTGATCTCATCTCGCATCGTTCCCTTCCTTCCCTCTCCTCTCCCAGCCCATTCTGCCCCCTCATCGCCCCATCGCCCTGCGCTTTCGATCCGATCCTTGCTGTTTGGTCTACCTATCACCCCCTTGAGAACATCACCCCCCTTTTCTACTAATTTATTCAGACACCATGACCGGTAGATTTGGTCCTCACGACAAGCCCACCCCCTCCTGCCTCGTGCGGGGGGAAAGCAATGGCCGAGAGCAGGGATTGCAGGCGGCCGAGAGAAAGATGGCGAAAGAGGGAAGAGGAGAAGAGAGGGAGGAGGAAGAGAAGAAGGCCATGCCGTGTTAGTGCAGAACAGAACTTGCTTTATTCTAGCTTGTAGACGGGAGCCCAACGTGGTGAATTGATGCAGAGCATGTTCTTGGAATGAGTCAGAGGAAAGCATCGTTCCATAAGGCGAGAGGGTTGCTCGAGTAGGCACCTTGCTCCTTGCTGTGCCAGCATAGTGATGAGCATGTAAGATGGAATGACTTGCTGTCATTTCATGCATAGGGAAAGCATGGGTTCCACAGCGAACCTGAAATCATCTAGATTCCGTGATGAGGAGGCAGCATGGGTGGAGTGGGTGGGAAGAGAGGGAGAGGGAGAGGGAAGGAGTAGAAGATGAAAATCAAGGAGTGAGGGTGAAGTATTGCACATGGAGAGATGGCATGTAAGGTCTTGATCTCTCAAGGGTTGATTGGCTCACCTTTACTAACTAGAAGATTCAGGTGCGCGAAAGCATTGATCGATGGCCAAGCCATTGAAGACTACCGGAGACAAGTCAAGCAATGCGAGCAAGCCCAAGGACAAGCGGACAGTCTTTTCTTTCTTTCGGGTGATGGAGCAATTGGCGATGAGAGTGAGCGTCTCATGGTGATTGTAGGTGTTCGCGACTGTACTCGTCTTCGTCCTGATCTCAGTGTACGTCTTGAACGATAGCCCGTTTGCTCAGGAGCATGAGAACACACCGAGATCGTACAAGGCAGAGCGAGAGATCGTGCGGAGGATGTTCTACCATGCTTACGACGGCTACCTCCTCCACGCTTTCCCCAAGGACGAGCTTGCGCCTATCAGCTGCACAGGACACGACACGCACAACTGTCAAGGATGTATGCTCACCTTCTATGACGCCCTGGACACGCTTGCGGTGCTTGGGAACAGGACTGAGTACCAGCGAGTGGTGAACTGGATCATCAAACATGGCGAGGAAACCTTCGACAGGGACGTGACGGTTTCTGTGTTCGAGACCAACATTCGCATCCTTGGCAGTTTGATCTCCAACCACCTCCTTGCCTCCGACAAGGACCTCAATCTCATGCCGGGATACAATGGCGAGCTCCTCACCCTCGCGCTCTCTCTAGGCAACAGGCTCGTCAACGCGTACATGACCCCGACAGGGCTGCCCTATGGCAGCATCAACCTGAAGAGGGGGATTCAGTATGGGGAGACGACAGTGACGGCGACGGCGACGGGCGGGACGGTGCTGCTGGAGTTTCTGTTGCTGAGCAAGCTCACGGGCAAGAAGATCTTCTCTGTCGTAGCCGAGAAGGCGACCAAAGCGCTGTGGGAGCGACGGTCGCAGTTGGGGCTACTTGGGTCTCATATCGACGTCAACACTGGGAACTGGGTTTATTTTGACAGTGGGATAGGGGGGGGGATAGACTCTTTCTACGAGTACCTGCTGAAAGCCTACTTTCTTACGGGCAAGTCTACCTACCTCAACATGTTCGATGAGGGGTACGCTGCGATCAAGAAGCACATTTTCATCGACGGAAAATCCGTAGGATGGTATGTCGACGTCAACATGTACACTGGAAAGGTGCCCTGCTCCCTTGCTCTGCTCACATTGACTGTATACCTCGTTCAGGTCATGTTCCCCTTCTACCGCAGCCTACAGTCCTTCTGGCCGGGGCTCCAGGCCCTCTACGGTGACGTTGAAGAGGCTGAGACGCTCTTCATGCAGTTCTTCGAGGTGTGGGCCAAGTATGGCTTCGTTCCAGAGGCCTACAACCTGCTGGTCCATGCGCCGGAGAAGGGGCTAGAGCAGTATCCACTGCGACCCGAGCTAGCCGAGAGCGCTTTCTACCTGTACAGGGCGACAGGGAAGGACAAGTTCCGCCAGGCTGGGGCGATCATCCTGTCCTCCCTTGAGAAGTACGCCAAGGTGCAGTGCGGGTACGCAGCTATCGAGAACGTGGAGACGAAGAAGGTCAGGGACCACATGGACTCTTACTTCTTGGCTGAGGTGAGGGGAGAATCCCTCGGATGGGAGGAAACTGACTTCTCCTGCTCCTGCTTCCTCTCTCCCTTTGCTCCGTCCCTCTGCTCTTCATTTGTTGTCCTTCCATTCCTACCTTGTTCTTTCTCTTCGTTCAGACGGTCAAGTACTTGTACCTCCTCTTCGACGACTCTCCTGAGACGGCTATCTTCCGTAACGCGTCCAAGGTCCGGTAGCCATCCTTCTCGCAGGTCCGCTAACCATGGCCATGCAGTACATCTTCAACACTGAGGCGCATCTGCTCCCTCTGAGCAAGCCTCCTCCATCCGAGTTTCTCGTCTCTCCTGACAACCCGCCCGACCTCCAGACTCGCAAGGCCCGGATGAGCAAGCAAGGTAGGCCTCCCTTGCGTCAGTCTGTAGCTGACGTGATTTGTGATCAGCCAAGAAGAAGAAGAAGACAAAAACTCCCAAGTCATGATGCCCAGGCTGCGAATAGAATACACGTTTTGGCCTCATGTCTGCTGTGACTTCTTTGATCCACATCCTTGAATCATCGCGTAGAGTGTGATAGTCGCCGTGACGAGAGCTGCAAGCAAGGGTCAGCCTACCTGCAGTCAACCTGTCCTCCCACCCTCTCCCTCCCCCTCTCCCTCTCCCTCTCCCTCTCCCTCTCCCTCTGTTTCTGTCTGAATCCTTCTGTGTGAATCCCCCTCCTCCTCCCTGCTCTCTGCGCCCTACCTGCTGCTGATCGATACATGAAGACCGATCCCCACACGTCCATGATTATTCCTCCCAGCACAGTCCCTGCTGGAATTTTAGCAGCGGCAGAACCAGCAAAGAAAGGCAGGGGAAGGGGCATAGGAAAAAGAGGCGCAGGAGGATAGGTGCCGAAGAGGAAGGGTGTCAAAAACGAGGAGGATGAGGAAGGAGCAGCTGGGAGGAGAGTGTCTGGAACTTCACCTGTGATGTGTCCGAGCCCTCGTACTGTGTCTTTCAGGCCTTGCGTGGAGGTCTCGAGGCCCTTCGGTGCTGCAGGCAACTCCCGTCATCCCCTCCCTCGCCCTCCACAACCTCACACGCCTAGACCAATCGCTCCCTCCCCTCCCCACGGAGCTTTTCCTCCAGTCTCTTCTGCGGCACTTTCTCGACCAACACCACCTTCCCTTCGTTCACGACCACTATCTCCACCCTTCCTGCTTTTACCGAGCTCAGCTGCATAGTGCACTCCAGCAAGTTGCATGCAGGCATAGGTGACCCCGTGGAGGGGCTCGACGAAGAGGACAAACCTGGAAAGCATCTGGATCAGAGAAACAGACTGGCATCCCCTCCCTGACTCCGTCCCTCCGAACTGTCCTCTTACGAGCTCACACCACATCCTCTCCGCATGGCCTGCTCGTTGACTGCGATGTCGTTCCTCAAGCCTTCATTTCCCTAACACTTGCACCCTCTGTTCTACGCCTCTCAGCGTTTACCAGGGATTCTTGAAGAGTGTGTAGCAGACGACACGAACGATGTAAGAGATTGCTCCAATGACAACCAGAACGTGAACGTTGATGTGCTTGAGGATCCAGTCACTGTGGTTGAAGATGGGTATCTCGAACAAGACAGTGACTACTACTGTGATCCCACACAAGAAGTTGTTGGCACCTGTCAATGGAATCAACAAAAGTGATCAAACTTTCACCCTGCTTCTTCTCCATCATTCCAAACTGCAAAACATCCCCTTCCTCCCTTCACTTACCTCCCTTCCTTCTACCTTTCGCTCCTTGACTCTCTCGCTCTCTCACCCACTTCCCCAATGGCATCTTCGCCGAGCCTTCCCAAGAACATCTGTCTTCCTGGCCTGCCCTTACTCATATTCACTACCCTATCAAGCCCCTAACACCTTCTCTTCCTCCATCCTCGCCCTCCGTCACACCCGATCATCCTCTTATGACCTACCCAGATCTTGAGTGAAGAAGAGGAAAACCAGTCCCTCCACCAACGACGTCCCGATGCCGAGCACGTAGAAGGTCACGAAGAAGCTCAAGCTCTCAAGCTTCTCTGCCCACACGATTTGCAAGACTTGCTGCACGACTCCCCGTAAGTGATTGAAGGAAAACCTGCCGGGAAAGAGATCAGCTGGGTAGAGCTGAGATCCAGCACAGCTCCGTCAACCTGTTCCAGGTCTTGTCCTTCTCCTCCTCAGCTCTCTTTTCTCCCTCTTCAGCCTCTCCAACATCAAACTGCTCGTACGTGCCCAGCGAAGACGCTGAATCCTTGGCTGGTTCACCCTGCTTCTTGCGCTCGAACAGCATCAGGTGAATGACCGCAAAGAGAACAACTGACGCCATTAGGAACCCAACCACCATCGTCCAGCTCCCAACAAAATCGAGAAGTGGACCAAGGAAGAGAGCGTTGACGAGGCCCCAGGAGACAGCTCCCCATAGCCTGCACTTGCCGTAGTTCCTCTTTGGATCTTCCAGGTTCTGAACTGAGAGGGTGTCCAGGATCGTGAAGACGGGGGTGAAGAAGAAGCTGTACGTGCAGCGGGCGAGCAGTGTCCAGGTGAAGAGAAGGGTACCGGAATGGAGAAAAGGAATCGCGTAAGGGATCAGGTAGAGACAGACACATAAAGACGAGCAAAGGATGTTCGCCTCCAGGACTTTCTTCTTTCCTTGAAGATAGTCGCACACCCCGGCCCATATCGGAGTCGCCGCTAACCCCGTGGCCGACCCTGCTGCAAGCAAGTAACCAACCTCTCCGTTGCTAAGGCCGAGGTCCCTAAAGAAGATGGCGAGGAAACGCCCCTGACAGGGCAATGGTGAGGGCTAGACGTCTTGCGAAGGGTTCACAAGCCAACCTGGCATGCCGCTGCCCAGAACGTGAAGAAGTAGAGGAACGATACAACCCTCCTCGAGGTCATAGTCGCGTGTGTGTCTTTGGCTTCTCAAGCCATTCGATGATCAACGCAACGCAGTTCTACAGGGCAAGTTCTTTCAGATCGCTATCGAATTCGCCAATGCCTTCCCTCCCTGTTCCCCCCCCCCCCCAAACACAACTCGCTGCTGAACTATCTCAGGGACATTCATTTTGATCTAAAATCTGGAAACAACCTCTTTTGAAATTTGAGAGGTGAAAATCTGGGACTTCGGGCTATCCAAAGTCAGGGGAACAGCACTCAGCAAATTTCTCTGTAGATCGAGCTGACCTCTCAAGGAGCTGGAACTAAGTGGCTTTCTCCCTCCCGAAGGCTTCGCCGTCTCCGGCATCTCCCTGCCGTGCCGTTCAATCTGAAACATGTGCGAGGAGGTTGGAAC